>NC_140563.1:17547660-17825160 GCF_057381845.1 Rhamphochromis longiceps
TTCAAAAAGTATGTAGTTGACTTCACTGTGCTCACAGGCAGTGTTTTGTTTTGATGTGTGGTTAGCCTGAGTCTTTTAATGCCAGGATTCACTTTTATTTTCCTTCAATAATTGTTACAATGCTGTCCTTTTAAGGAATTGATTATTGAGTTGGTTATATTAAATATAATTCAGTAATTCAACAAATGTGTTGTGTGTTGATATAAGTCTTATGTATAAGTCATGGTGTCAGCCCGACTCACCCCTGGTGTGCAAAGGTGCTGTTTTATTGGTCAGCCACTCAGTGCCAGTTTCTTCAGGACAATGAAAAACTCTATAATACATAGTTTGTTCTAGTTGATGCAAGCACTGTTGTGTTATGGTCACCGGTTCGATCCCTGGGCTCTCTGTCCTGGTCGTTGTGTCCTTGGGCAAGACACTTTACCCTACTTGCCTACTGGTGTTGGCCAGAGGGGCCGATGGCGCGATATGGCAGCCTGGCCTCTGTCAGTCTGTCCCAGGGCAGCTGTGGCTACAACTGTAGCTGCCTCCACCAGTGTATGAATGTGAGAGTGAATGAATAGTGGAATTGTAAAGCGCTTTGGGTGCCTAGAAAAGCGCTATATAAATCCAATCCATTATTATTATTATTATTATTATTATTATTATGCTTCTAGTTGTTTTAATGACACTTTGACCACCTGTTAGTAGATCACAACAGATATGATCTGTGGTGTTTTATGTAAGCTTGTATGTCAGATTGTAATGCTCATCAGAGAAAACCAAAATATAGTCTTTTTATTATTTTTTAATTTATTCATCCATCCATCCATCTTCAACCGCTTATCCGAGGCCAGGTCGCAGGGGCAGCAGCCTAAGCAAATTTATTCAATTTTACTATAATGATGTATCAGTCACAGTCTTATAATACACCTTCTTTTCTAAGAAGGTTATACTTAGTGCATGTGTGAGTATATGTACAGTGAACTGGCTTTACACACCATGTGTCCTTTTAAACCAGATTAACTCAGTGTGTGTGTGTACAGTGAACTGGCTTTACACACCATGTGTCCTTTTAAACCAGATTTACTCACTGTGTGTGTGTGCAGTAGACTGGCTTTACACACCATGTGTCCCTTCAGAACAGACTATACTTTGTGTATATGTATGATGACATCACTGACCTTGTACACCAGACTGTCCTTATAGACCGAGCTACAGAAAAGTCTCTACAAACCACCAGAATGTCTGAAAAAATAGCCTTTTTTATATCTCAGTTGAGCAAAGAAAATGTTTAAATTTTAAGTTGTGTATAGGTTTGCTGATTTTTTTCATGATTTTTGATATGCATATTGTAGCTCTAGCACCTCTGGAACCCGGTGTCCCCATAGCCCTATGTCCAGTCTGATTTGCCAAAAATTTCAGAAATTGTCCCTCTAACCCAAGAAACGGGTATGTGTGTGTGTGTGTGTGTGTGTGTGTGTGTGTGTGTGTGTGTGTGTGTTATTATTTTAGAAAATATGGAAGCAAACATGTGGTCGAACATGAATGTAAGAAAATGGATGGATTTCTTTACACTATTTGTTATCTGTATATTATCTTGTTTTGTGAACTGCAAGAAAGACAAAGACTTAAAACCAAGTGACTCCTGGAATAACAACACTTGCTGACTTTTTAAACTTAGTTAAAGCTTTTCTTCAGTTAGAAAAGCGATCAGCTACATCATTATTAACACCTTACTAGTATTGTGTTGCTCTGACCTATCAGGGCATGGACACAACACCACTAGACTATCCTGTGATGTCTGGAACCAGAGCACTTGCAGTGGTTCCTTTGGATCCTGTGGGTTGGCTTGAGTTTTGCTGGGGCCACCGATGATGAAGTGTGCTCTGGCAGATCTTGTAGATATTCATTTGGTTTGGGATCTGAAGAATGTGGAGGCCAGACTCAGAGCCTGGGGTTCTTGGTGTTTCTACTGCTATTTTTGCCATGCATTGGGATGCATTGCCCTGCTGTAGAAGAATGCTGCCCCATATTAAGTTGATAGTAGAGGTCAAGGTAACAATCACACGAAAGCCAAAAGTTCATCCAAAGTTCACTTCTCATAGGTTTTGATGTTCAGACTGTTGTTTTAAGGCAGTAGTTTATTGTAACATAATGCTCATTCGAATATGCTTAAATCATATTGTTTTTCTATTGACCGCTGTGTATTAGTGATGCATGCGACTGTTTGCAGCAGTTCTTCTCTGCAGCCTTGTGATGGCAGCATAATTCTTTGAAATCTACACAATGCCCTGAGCTTCATAATAGAGTGCAGACTGTGGAGAAATGCTGCTTGTCCCTGATAAACTACCACCTGCTAGTGAGTTAGCTGTTACCATGAGAGACCATGTTATTTCTTAGATGATCGAAATGCATTGGTTATTAGAGACATCTTAAAACAAATGCAAAAGTATCCCCTCTTTGTTTGTTAATGTTTTTGCTGGGGGTGTAAAGTTATATGTCTTTGGTTTATTGGCTCCAATACCAGATAGAAATTCTGGCATTCTTGTTTTAAACTGTTTACCTAAATGTCCACTTTGGATTGGAAATGGGATCAACTGTAACTAAACACATATAACAGTGGACTAAAGCTCCTTCAAACTTCACTCCCCTCCTTAGCATGTAGCCACTAAGGAAATCACAGACGGACAATCCCTGCAAGAACTTTCACACCTCTTACATATGTTATATGAGAGACGCAGTGCAAGAATGGTGTGGACTGAGGATCTATTTTAGTGAGCCACTCACATGAGCACTGGAATCTATATATCTACCCTCTTTCTTTCCTTCTAGTCTCAGAAAAAGACGCCTGTGAGTGTTTGTCACCTGCTGTAGAAGGTAAGGATTTTATTTTGAAATACAGGAGAATCAAGGGATAAGGAAATAAAAAACATGTGTTGCAATATATTCAAACTGTTCTTGCCATTCTGAATTTATCAGTATTTTTAAAAATGGATATAATAATTTTTACTCTAAAACAGTATTTACGTTATGATATTATGTTGTCATTTACTAAGACCAGGTTTCATATTTTTTATTAAAACGACAAATATACTTGTGAGTCAAAGAGGGGACTGTTTTTTTTTCTAAATCTAAGATCTGTGGCTTCTCACAGATGTCCGAGTTGAAGTTATGACTAACACACAACAGTGTCCATTTGATTTATGTGTTTTACTTTTACAAATCTTCTCCTCTTTAGTCTTTGTGTATGTTTCCTTTTTTCAGAAATAACCTGCCAGGTTATTGTAACCTTTTTTGGATTTGTTTGAGTGAGGATTTTTTTAAGTCACACGTTTGACCTTTTGACAATGTCATACACTGTTTATGTCGCCTTCTATGTATACCCAACCCACAGTAGCTACAACAGTCAATGGGCTGAAATGTGAAAAGTATCCTTCTGGAAAAAAAAATACAGATGTTGTTCTAACTTTGTTTTTCTTATATTTGCAGATTAAACGAGGGGGAACACAAGACTGCAACCATGTCTGAAGCGTACGTATAACCTTTAAGTTTCAATACACGTTAGCATTTGCTATGTGAGATTCTAATCTAACCAAAGCATCTCCTCTCCACCTATTTGCATCCTTGCTCCAAACTTTACAGGCCTTCGGTGAGTTGATTTCAGTTGTCAGTAATGTTAGTTGTCAATGAGATGGCTTAATCGATTGGATTAAAACTAGGCAACACACCAGCTATGCCTTCAGCACTTTAACCCTGTCTTGAATGCTGACATTAATGAGTGAATTCTCTAATCTAAATATTAAAAAATAATGAAAATAAGTGCAAAACTGAGCATTTGACAACAATTCATTCAATACATTCAAGGCCAAATGAATAAAATGAACATTGTCTTCTTTTCCAGAAACCAAAGCCAAAAATCTCTGCATCTCGCAGGCTGTTCTTGAAGGTATCTTTTGTCTAATTGTGTATTAATCTTAGGAATTCATATTCTTGAAGCACTGTAAACCATATACTGTGTGTTTGACTGAGGTGTCATCCTGTATGTGCACCAGACAAAACTGCTAAAGAAGGCCATGACTATGCTGGAGAACGAAAAACAATTCAAAAAAGATGAACGAGAGAGGATCCTTGCTGAGAGAGTGCCAGACCTCCAAATATCCAGTCTGTCTTTGCAGGAACTACAGGTACATGTGTCAAATAGCAGGAACTTTTTTTGGATTGTGGCATAACAAAAATTGACATAAAATCAGGAAACTATAAAAACTCTGGTCATTTTTTCCCACCTACTTTGGGTAATATCTGGCCACAAGGAATTACTGATAATTTATTTTCTAAGGTCTTGTGATATCTATAACCAAGAATTTTGCTGGCACACAAATTCAGTTACTGTGTTTATAATTTAGTTTGTGGTACTGAGGGCATTGGAAAATGACATTTTAAAACCTCAACAGCAATTCAAGCAATGCCTCGCTTTAGCAGAAGAATCCACAGACCTCAATGTCAACAGTTTACCATTATGACCATTAGAAAGTATTCCCAGTGAAAACTACTCACACAGACTGTTTATATCAATCTGTGGATCAAACAAACTTATATAGATGAATTTATTTTGTATTTTATCACCAAGGCATTGCACATATATATGTTCCAGTGTCTCTTTGTATCGTTTCTTGTCAGTTTTTCCCATTAAATTATTAAAACCAATTAGATAAAAACTTGTTTTCACATCAGGTCTAATACACTTAAATCTTCTATTCACAGAATTTTTGCAAGCAGCTACATCAGAAGATTGACGTGGTTGATGAGGAGCGCTATGATATTGCTCTTAAGGTGACAAAAAATGACAAGGAGGTAAGTATTATTTGCAAATAACCAACCAAGTATTTTAAGTACAATCTTATAGGATGCATACGGACAATAAAAAGTTCAATAAATTAATCCTGAGGATGGGTTTTTTTGTTTGTTTTAAAAAAAAAAATCTGTGTTGGAAAAAAGATACAGGATCTGTCTCAAAAGATCTTTGACTTGAAAGGCAAGATGAAGAGACCCAATCTGAGGAGGGTGAGGGTGTCTGCTGATGCAATGCTGGGAGCTCTGCTGGGCTCCAAGGTCAAAGAGTCTGTGGACTTCAAGGCCAACCTCAAGACTGTGAAGAAAGAGGAGGAGAAGGTAAGTGGAGCAATATATATGTTAATTCACACTATTTTTTAAGAGTCCCGAATGTAAACAACAATGTAAATACACTATTAAAGTATGCCCATATTCTGCCTTTGAAACTAGTGCATGTGACGTGCTACAAAGTTCAACAGTGTGCTAGGCACTAAGATTTAGTGCAATGAAAATAAAGACATACCTGCAGTGTTTGCTATTAAAAAGCATGTATCCCCACCTCAGTATGAATTTAACTGCACTAACTGTACTATCACCCTGCAGAAAGAGGAAGTGACTGACTGGCGTAAGAACGTGGATGCCATGTCTGGTATGGAGGGCAGAAAGAAGCTGTTCAATGCTGGACAATAGATTTAAAATGAATATCTGGGTTAAGATGTCTGTTAAGAAACAGGTGGATGCAACAACTGCATTAACTTTATAATGATTATAATTCTGACACAGCTCATGTTGTGAATATACAGACAGTAGTGAGGCATCAGTAGTGTCTTTAGGACAATTGTCTCTTAATATATATTTTTCCCATAATGAAAAAATGTGTATTAAACATATTAGAGCACTACATTGCTTTTTTAGTTTTTTAGCCTATATCTGAATTAATATTGATTGCCTGTGTCACTTCAATAATATCGCCCTGCTTTTTGACTTTGTTTATTTATTTATTAAAAAATCGCCCATATTTACAGAAAACCAGATGAGCATATGACAAGAAATCTTTCATGTGTCCTGCTTATGTTCTGCCCATGTTGTCTGAAAAAGCTTGTGCTCTTTTGCTATACTGAACTGATTAAGACCGTGAATGCACATTCCAGGGGCAGCTAATGCTGGAGTCAACTGTTCATGAAGTCCTTGTATGAATGTGGTATTAATTAAACTAATGAGCAAAGCATTGTCATAATCAATCAAATAATAAAATCTCTTTAACATTAAGCAGAAATCATTGTTCTCCTTTCAGTACTGTTTAAGAATGAATCACGCTTATAGTCTGTGTGTTTATCAACATAAACTTCAGAATAGTGAATTGATATGTTAGACATTTGCTTTATCCAGAATTTATTGTAGTGTTAAAAAGACGTCACGTGCAACTCATAATTTTTAACAAGGTTTTCTGGAAATTGTATTAGCCTAATGGTTCTCAAACTCTAAGGCTCCTCTCCGAGTTCATGCGTCACACCCAACAATTTGCATCAGTCATTAACAATAGAAAAGAACCCAAGGTCAGCATGATCGCATCCAAACTTCATCAAATGCTTATTTTTTCTTTAAAAATACATTTAAAAATACATTTTTATTCATATGCATGCAACACAGAGCACCTGTATAAAAAAGCCCAAAGCCGACTGTACTTCCTCAGGAGGCTGAGGTCTTTTAACATCTGCAGGAAGCTCCTGAGGATGTTTTACCAGTCGGTGGTTGCTGGAGTACTTTTCTATGCTGTGGTGTGCTGGGGGAGCAGCACAGCAAAGAAGGACTCATCCAGGCTGGAGAAACTGATCAGGAGGGCTAGCTCTGTGGTCGGCATGAAGCTGGACACTCTGGTGACAGTGGCAGAGAAAAGGACATTAAAGAAACTGATGGACATTATGGACAATGCCAGACATCCTCTGCACACGGCCATTAACAACCAGAAGAGTCTGTTCAGTGACAGGTTGCTTCTCCCAAAGACAAGAACTAACAGACTTAAAAACTCCTTTGTCCCACACGTCATCAGACTGTTTAACTCCTCCCTGGAGGGGAGAGGGAGGGGAAACAGGAGGACAAAGGAGGGGGGAACAACTAAGCTGTAGTGCCTCTTCACCTCACTGTACAATACCTTGTGCAATACTTTTTGTAAATAGTCAACAGTGCAATAGACTCAATACTTGAAATGTGCAATTCACTTGTATTTTTATTTTTATTCCTATTTATTCTATTTATCCCCTTCGTATATTTTATTTATATTGTCTCTGTATTTATATATGTGTGTGTGTGTGTGTGTGTGTGTGTGTGTGTGTGTGTGTGTGTGTGTATATATATATATATATATATATATAATATTCTGTAACTCTGTAACTTCTGTCGGTGCTGTGCTTTTTTGGAAATCGAATTTCCCAGAGGAACCCACCCGAGGGATTAATAAAGTTCTATCTAATCTAATCTAATCTAATATGCAATGATGTGCAAAAATCTTTTCCTCTAATTTCTTTAAATAGTCATTGGTAACACTTATTCCGCTTGTAGGACATTCAAAGCTCTTCTTTGGATGTTGGCTGACTTTTGATCTGTTCTCTGTCAATGTTGATCCTATGCTGCTTAAATAATGTTGAGCCTGTTCTCAATGAGATGCTTTCTAGGTGACATTTATGGCAGTTCAAAATCTGCATTTCTTATTCCTTCAATGTTGAGAAGATCCCCAACACCACTGGCTGAAATGCAGCTAGAAAAAATGACAGAGTCCACCGTACGGGTGGCTGTAGGCACTCACTGTTGTACTTTGCTCCTGACTTCCTCTGTACAGATGGATGTCTCAGATCCTGTGCCAGGCCAACTAAAGAAATTGGAACAAATTCTATGTTTTTCCATCAGACTGGAAGTAATAGAGTGCATAAAGATCCATCACAGGACAGAATGACTACAGACCTGTCGCCTTGACGTCTTTGGTCATGAAATCCTTCGAACGACTGGTGTTAGCCCATCTGAAGGACATTACAGGCCACCAGCTGGACCCTCTGCAGTTTGCAGAGGGTCCAGGTCGGTGGATGATGCAGTAAACATGGGGCTGCATTACATCCTGCAACACCTCGACCTGGGAACTTATGCCAGGGTCCTGTTTGTGGACTTTAGTTCAGCTTTTGCCTGAACATCTCTCCTCCAAACTCCCTGTGAATGTGTGTGTGAATGGGTGGATGACTGGATATGTAAAGCGCTTTGGGGTCCTTAGGGACTAGTAAAAGCGCTATATAAATACAGGCCATTTACATTTATTTATTCTCAGTATTGGTGCCCCTCAAGGATGTGTCCTCTCACCACTACTGTTCTCCCTCTACACTAATGACTGCACCTCCAAGAAGCTGCTGATCCAGTTCTACACTGCGGTCATTGTCACATTGCTCCCACTGAAACTGCACCTTATGCACATTCTGTAGTATTCATTCCACTTCATTTCTGTATTCTATGTATATAAGTTTAGATTGGTTATTTATAGCTGGTTTACACAGCTTTGTGTATGTATGTGTATGCATGTGTAATGTGTGTGTGTGTGTTTGTGTGTGTGTGTTGTGTGTGTTTATGTGTGCGTGTGATTTACATTGCTGTGCTTGAGAGCCTCCATCTGTGTCTGCACATATACTTGGCCAATAAACACGATTCTGATTCTGATTTAAAGTTGATTCCGTGCTAAGTTGAATGAATTCAACTTAGCAAAGTTGTGTTGTACCCTCTGCTCAGACTCAGTCAAATGCAGCAAAAAAAAAAAAAACTCATCACAGTGGAAATGGAAAATTACCAAAGCATACTGCAAAAGCAACTGTTTCCTGTTGCAAAGAAACTCGATTGTTTCAACTGCCATTGAAGCAAATGAATTGAAGGAAATGCAGCATACGGTGATGTCAATGGCTTCTAGACTTTAGGCAGTCAATGACTGCAAACAGTTTTAATCTGAATGTTAAAAACAGCCCTTGTATTTAAAATTTTGTTAGCCAGTCAAAATTAGTTAAAGTTTTGTTAAAACCATTTATCAATCAAAGTGAAAAGTCTGCACATTAATCACAACTTTACTGTTTAAATTAGAATCCACTGTGGTGGTGTACAGAGGATGCCACATTATAATTTATGTCACCTTTCTCTTTGTTTGAACTTCAGCAGGTCATCTTTACCATGTCTGCATACTCATACATACATACTACATACTGAGTTGCTGCCATCTGATGTGTTTATTAAATATTTGCATTCAAAAGCAGTCAAACATTTACATCTAATGACGTGGACAGAGAGTGTTAAAGGGCCTATACAAATGTTGATAAGCATTTTGCTTATCAACAACAGGAAACAGATCAGGGACATTAATTGTTTGGTCCCAAAAAGCTAAGTCATTACATTTTGGAACACGAGTTGAGATATGGCTAATAATTTTTGGTCAAATTAACCATTATCAGACACTGTTTCAGGAGTCAAATTAATACCCATGAATCAAATCCACTGAACGACTACCCTGAGGTACCCCTGAGCAAGATACCGTCCCTACACACTGCTCCCCGGGCGCCCAAAGGCTGCCGACTGCTTCACAGAGTGAATGGGTTAAATGCAGACAGGGATTTCCCCATGAGGATTAATAAAGTATATGTTATTATTATTATTGACAATGAGAAAAAGGCACCAAAAAGAAGCAAAATGACAGGAAAAGTAACAAAAACTATGTGAAGAAACAACACTGAAACACACAATTATGACAAAAAGACTAAAATGCAAAAATCAAAACAAAAAAACATCTAGCATACAGAGATGTCAGATAATGGAAAACACCTATATGATGTATAGGTGAATGCACAAAATAAATACAAATTTCAACTTCCTCATTGTAGGTGTGTCTGCCCTGTAGGATGAGCAGGGAGGGTTTTTATCCATCTGTACCCAGTGCCTGTATTTTTCATAATCTGTCCCTGGCTGCAACCTGCAGAGGACAACTTACACTTCTTAGCAAAATCCAGACTGAACCATAACAGCTTCCCAGTAGGCTAGCTTACTTTATATAATAGAGCTTGAAGACCCGGATAGACCAAAGAACAATGTCGTTGCTCTTGAGTAATTTTAAATTTGGTCTGTTTTTTCACACGGTAATCGAAACACGTCTACGGTTGTGACACAGGCAACGCCTTCTCCCAGCTTCTCTATCCACAGTGAACGAGTCTGACGCTTGCAGCTGCTCCTTATATAGACATAACATTTAGCAGTAGTACCGCCTGTGTGTGATATTCGACGTTCCTATTGGACGGCTGGACTGTCAATCGACAACGTCCAGGGGACGCTACCGTGCTTGGCCTGTGGTGTACTGCTGTCAACATTAACGGGTGTACCAGCTACATTTAGCCGGATATAATATTCTAACGTGGTAAGACGACGTTTTTTTACAATGTTCCCATCAGTTTGGGATGAGAAACCTCAAAGTTTACAGTTCTGTTTTTAAATATATTAATCCTCTCTTTATGTCGGTTTAAGCGGCCATAACAGGCAGGGTTAGGGCTCTTTTAGGTATCGTCGCCCATCCTTTGAGGTTAGCTTTAAAGCTTTACAGCAACATGACAAAAAAGTGCTTATATGCTGGCTAGCTATCGTTAATTGTTGTTTTATCTTCAGCAAATAAAGAGTAAGGGTTAATGAGTGCATCTGCTGTAGCTAACTCTCAGCCGGCTAAAAACAACCTGTGACCTTTTGCTGGCTCTCTCTAAAAGAGGTCCCTGCTCCACAAACGTGTGATTCATTAGGATGTACATCTCAAGCTGGACACAGATCCTTTTTGCATCTGTGTCAAATCTTTACTTTGCTCTCTACATTGCCTCTTTGTTAATTTCTGTTGAATTTGTGCAGGTGCCTGCAGCAAACTCTCCGGATGTCCAAGTACAAACTGTTTCTGCTGAGACATGGAGAAGGGGCCTGGAATAAAGAGAACCGATTCTGCAGCTGGGTGGACCAGAAGCTGAGTGAGAATGGGGTGAAGGAGGCCCAGGACTGTGGAAGGCTCTTGAAGGAGCAGGGATACAAGTTTGACATCGTGTTCACGTCCATACTTAGCCGCTCGATCCAGACAGCATGGCTGGTGATTGAGGCTATGGGTCAGGAATGGGTCCCTGTTGTCAAGTCCTGGAGGCTTAACGAACGACACTACGGCTCTCTGATTGGACTCAACCGGGCAGAAATGGCTCAGCAACATGGAGAGGAAAAAGTGAAGCTGTGGAGAAGGAGCTATGACATCACTCCACCCCCGATTGATGAATCCCACCCTTACTTCCATGAAATCTACAATGACCGTAGATACACCACATGTGATGTCTCGAAGGAGAAGCTTCCCCGAGCTGAGAGCCTGAAGGAGGTGTTGGACAGGCTGCTGCCATACTGGGACAGCACTGTGGTGCCAGTGATAAGGAAGGGCAAGACTGCCCTCATTTCTGCTCATGGAAACAGCTGCAGGGCCCTGCTGAAACACCTGGAAGGTATGCTACCATAACCTGCCATAAACAATGCTCGCTGAGACTTTGTCTCTGTAGGGTGAATGCATTCCTGCAATACTGTAGTTGAAATCAGCAGCTGCCTCTGAACTCTACAGTCTTCTGCTTCTGGTCATCAGAGTCAATGAATTGGAAAGGACCTATTTCACTTCCAGAATTGGAAAGTGGTCGACCTCTTGTCGAAAGGCCACTGAGTTTGTGTTACATTTGCAGTGACTATGACCTTTTATCAACCTGCTTGTACTGCCCGCTCTGTAACTTGACACATATTGGGTGTTACCGTACCTGTAGATAATTACAGGAAGCAGAGGATACATGCAGGCTGGAGCAGACTAACATTACAGCTTTGCTGAATATGATCTCATTCTCTAGCAGTGATCCAAACTAAAAGACTGCAAACTGTAATTGGTCATGGTTGTGAATTAGGGCTGTGCGATATGACCAAAATCTCATATCCCGATATAAGAATTCTATCGTCCGATAACGATATAAATCACAAAAATGTAACATTTTCTGTAAATTCTGTGAATCTCGGGCAGCTCGTCTTGCGGGAAGTGTTTCCAGCTGTGCGTCATGTAGCTGGTGTCGAGTGTTTTAACCTATGCATGAAACTATACATTTTTAGACATAAGTTGTAACGGCCGCCGTTTTCTTTGTGAGTATTTATTACACGGCGTGCTGCAGGGGAAAGCTTGTTCTAACGTTTGAGTCTAAGGTTTATTTTTTTAGCACCTGGCGGCTCTTTTTTTTTTTTTAAAATTCTCATCCGTAAATAATCTGCTCTTTCACGTGATTCAGTTTATTTTGAAAAGTCTCAACAGGATCTTGAGCTTTATTGTGAAAGGTTTATGTGGAACATAAACAAGCGGACACGCTATGGTGTTACCGTCGTTGTTGCTAACCACAACGCATAAAACAGGCGCTTGCCCGTCAGTAGTGTGGTTATATTAAATATAAGAGTAAGAGAGAACTTCAAGAAATTAATATAACCACTACAGTGACCATCAAAACGATGAAAAAATATTACCGTAAACAGTTTATTTTGCAACACCACGAAACAAACGATAGCGTAAAATGAAACGATAGACGTTTTTATATCGTCATCCGATATATATCGTTATATCGAACAGCCCTATTGTGAATGGCTTGTATTGGATGAATATTACTCCTCCTTTCTCCAGGTATATCAGATGAGGACATTGCCAGCGTGACTTTACCTACAGGGATACCTGTGCTGCTCGAGCTGGATGAAAACCTCAAGCCGGTGAAACCTCGACAACTGCTGGGAGACCAGGAAAAGATTCAGGCAGCCATTAAAAAGGTGGAAGACCAGGGAAAAGCCAAAACAACAACTTGAACGCATTGCAATAGTTGTAAGACGTAATATAGTTTCATTCTTGCTGCCTCTGAGCACTTTTTTTTTATTAGCTATGGCAAATGCCAAACTCAACAAACTTGAATAACTCCTTATTTAATAACAGACAACTGCAACAACAGATTGTCATTCTACTGGGACACGGAGAAGTTCAGAGATATGTGTGTGTGTGTGTGTAAATGTTTTAATGTTGTGCTAAATGTTTTTGTGTAAGCACTGAGAAGACATTTGGTCTGTAGCTTGAATGCCACTGTGAATGCCAGCTGGGTAACACTTAAGGGTTTTATTTATGTATTTATTTAGTTATTAGGTTTCTTGCACTGTAACTCTACTTTACAGATTCATAGCAATGCACTGATGTGGCAAAATATTAAAATGCAAAATATATTTCCTCTCTTAAAGGTGTTTTTGTGTGACAGGGTTTCTAACCTGTGCCTTCAGTTTTTATTCGGCACCTGAAACAGGTCTTTTATTGAAAGTGGACCTGTTATGCTTTTCCTTATTTACCTTCAGGTGTGCGCTGTTACATTGATGGATGGAAAAAGCTCAGGCTTCACTTGTTTGAAATCAGTTAAACACTTGGTTTCAAACAGTTTTTTTTTTCTCTGGCCTCTCTGTGATGTCATTGAGAAGGGATATTCTTTATACAGCCATCTCAGGCGGACGGCTCTAGCGCTGACTACTTGGTTTAAAGGGAGAAACACTAAAACGTCTTGTTTCATACAGTGGATGAACTGAGGTGTGGCACAAAGGCCAGCTGTGAGATAAACTGGGATTATTTTGAACTGTGAATCATGCAAAGCTACTCGTGTAGAGTCCAAAAATATGAATATGGAGCTGGAAATCAGCAGAACAGGTTCTCTTTAAGAATAAAAGCACTCCATTAAGAAATCTTACCTCAGAAAAATTACAAACCAGCCCATTCATTCCAAGAATTGGGTAATAAAGCCACTCAAATGCTGTGAAATGCTGAAATTGAATGTGGATAAGTTACTGATACCTTTTAATGGCCTACTTAATGCAGCAGAATCTGCTTTAAACAGTACATCAACTCTGACACATAACAGATTGAGTTCAAAACACTTACACTCATGGATATATTGGTATGACAACTAGCTATTTTTATTTCTTAATTACAGTCCTACATGGGCCATTTGATGTTATGTAATGAGAGAAGATGTCACTGTTTGCACATTGTCTTACAGCAGAACTATTTTACCGTTATATGTGGCTCACACTGCTTTAATGTTTTTAATATGTTGTAAAGTGTGTCTTGTGTGTAATTGTTGTCTCTTTTTTTTGTTTTTTTTGTTCTCAGTTTCTTGCGTTTCGCTGCCACTGTAAGGCGTAACCGGTTTGTTAGGTCAACAGGCAAAATGGATACATTTTTAACATTTCTAGGTACTAAAGGGTAGAAACACTGATATATTTATATTTCCTGTAAGCTAGCTTAATGACCTCCCTGCTGTTCTCACCTTGCCATTTGAGAGTTGAATAAAAACTCTCAAGATGAATAAAATGGAATTCTAACTTTCCAAAAACATAAACTTATTTCTGTGTTATGTTTCATTTTCAGCTTTGTTTTTATCTGATTGCTCTTTATTATTGAAGAGAAGGGTGTTCCAGATGTTGCCCTGATATACAGTCAACTATAAATTATGTGATGGAGCAACTGAACCAAATCGGGAAAATAAACAATAATGCTTGTTTTGGAAGTGCAGACATCTTCGCAATTTGGATTCCGGTCGCCTCGAGCCCGCTGGAATCAATAAACGACTGAGTCTGTTTGGCTACCGCACATGGACTCAGAAGAGTGGTTCTTCATTTCTCAACCCTTTCTGTAATTTGGCCAAACCACTGAGGCTGAGACCGGGAGAAACCCTCTAATTGGATGGAAATGCTCCTAAATGAAATGATCAATGTGATTGTTTTTATTCCAACTTATGTGGCAGGAGCAATACATGTATTTAACTGATATGCTAATGTATGGACCACCGTGTTTATATCTATCCTTTAACAATCAGACAGGCTCATTAAGTACATCTGTCATTTAACCCAATACATCTAGAAGCCAAATACTGCACTTCAGTCAGAAAGCTTTTTACACACAATAATGCAGCACTGCTAAACTGCATAGAAAAGAAAGCGCAAGTTAGAAAATTGAATCTATGTTTAATATTTTTAACCTTTATCAACCAGAGGAATCAGTTGCACTGCAATTTAAAGACATCCCTAAAGTTAACCTGTGTGCATACTCATGTCAACCCTGTGAAACTCAGTGAGTTTGCAGCTTGAGCAGGCGGAGCTGCACATTGCATGCTCTGCTTATAAACCCCTGGTCGCTCTGTGCCTGCTGATTTCCAGCCGCTTTGGTCTGCAGGCCTGGTAAGTTTAATCATAATGTGTGATGTCGCTTCACAAGGTCATTAGCGCAGGCATATAGGGATGTTGTGTTTTGTATTTAGACTGACTTGTGTGGAAAAAACTGTATAATCGGAGTGAAGTACATATTTACAGCTGCTAATGACTGTTGAATTTGCAGTGGTTTCATGTATCATTTGATGTGAGGACAAAAAGACGGGCTGGTTCAGATTTTGAAACACCCCAAAGAAGACTCTTGAAAAGATTTGTTAGGTTATATTTTATATGGATGCCTCACTTTTGTACTTCTTCTGTAGTACTAATTATTACATCTGAGCATGCCATCCTCATTCTAGATTGCTTGAAAAGAGATGAAACTGAAGAAATAGAACATAAATATAAGTGCACGACATTCATTGTTAAAGAAACTAAATGTTTAGATCTCTATGGGAGACTTTCCACACAGAGATATTAGGAGAACTTAATTGTATTCCCTCAATACAAGTTTTTAACATCCTCAAGCAGAGACAAGAGTGGGAAAGAGGTATCATGAAAACTGAAGTTGATGTGAAATATCTTTTTACACTGTGTTTATATTTTTATCTTTAATACTAGAAAGGAAATTTCATTGTTATAAAGAAAATTGATTCTACTGGATCCAAGCTGCATAGAAAAAGAACTCTAACAAGGAGTGACAGAAACAAAACAAGTCTCACAATCCCTTTTCATGAAGTAATTGTGAGCTTAATCATGTACAATTTGCTGGCGGGGACTTCTGCAAATAAGTGGTTTCAGCTGCCCATATTCTTGTTTTTCCTCCCTCCTTTCATGAAGCTTAGATACTTGCATCTTTCTGTGCAACAGAACGACAGAAGTCGAAGCCATAATTCAGTTTTAGTTTTCTGTTGCTCATATATTAAGCGGACGTCTGGCTGTGGACACACTGTTTGGTGTAGTGGACATGCCAAGTCGGCCTCCTATTCCTTAGATGGTATTGCAGATAAAGGCTGGACCACACTCGGTTGCAGCGTGCGAGTTTGTGACCGGAGGCTGATCTAGTCTGGGACTGGAAATGTGTTTGGATTTGAAGAGCATTCTCCCTCACCCATCTTGATTACAGAAATCGGGATGACTTTGTATCCTGAAAGTGAAAACAGCTGTGTATGCACAAAATGTAAAAGATATTGTTAACGCATTGGACTTCCAGTCTTTCATATCCAGTATGCACAAGTACAAGAGAACACATTCTCAGAAAGTAGAGCAATTCAGATATTTATGTTTAATGTTTAGTTGTGTATGACTTTTTCCCCCTTTTTAATTAGTACAGTCCAAACGCTATTGTCTGCATGGTGCCAACTGTGTCTGGATACAGATGGAAATACAAAATGTCTTTTGAGCGTGAACACATGGGAGCTGCTGCAGTTTGAGTTGAAAATCAGCCATTTAAAAAGTTGTGAATCAAGTTTGCCAACTGAGAAAGTGATACGGGAAAAATTCAGCTGCTGGTGTTTTAATGTGAGCACAAACGGGTCTTTGTGCCTCAGCAGTGGAGCGATTTGAAAGAAAAGCACACTGCATGGTCTCTGGTTGTACAGGTGGGGCACTCTAAATGGGAGAGGAAATGGTTTTCCACATGAGCAAATTACAAGAGGTTAAAGGGTGAACATTAGTGGCACTAATGTTAATGAAGTCATTTGTCAGCGATCAGTCTGCCATACAGGAGAAATAGCATTCCCAACACCAAGAGAAGAATGATTTGGAGTTAGGAATCATTTCAAGGGTCCTGCTTTTTCTCATGGTCTTTTTTAATAATCACCCTTCCAGTTTGGGTTTTGCCTCCCAGCACTATTTTTGGAAAGCTTATTCACGGTGATCACAATGGAAATAAGTTATTCCTGGGTTACCACTTTGTTTAGCAGCAGGTATTTTCTTGAGTAAACCACGATCTCTGTCCATGGCAGGGACATTACAACTAACACTGCCTGTGTACTTCCTTAAAAGGAGGCCAAGTACGCCATCTGAGCTGATGGGATGTGGAGCAGGGAGTGCACGTAGCTGCATCTATTTCCATTGAGTGCCCGGCTGAGGATGAAGCGATAACTTGGCTTTGAATTAGGATTATTTATTGAATTGTGTCACCACACATATTTCATTCCAGTCAATGATCGCTCCCACTTTGCAATGTTTTATCAGCAATCAAACAACAATTTCCATCAGCTGATTATAAGCTATTATAAACCATTTGTTTAATAAAACCAATCGGTGCTGCAGAGTCAAGAGCCGAAGGGCTCGAATTTACTAAAGGCCCCTGTCGCTTTGCGCAAAGCTGACAAGATAGTTGCAAATCTTCACATCAACAGCCACAAAACAGCACAGACTCCTTTTCGGCTCTTTTTACAAATATTTTAATGAGCAACAGAAAAGGTCACCAGTACAGTATGTTGTTGCTTGTAAACTGTGTGTGATTTGTATCCTGGTGATGGACTTTTTTGAATGTGACCATGTTTGGTCATGTGGAGTAAGCAGCTGTGGCTTCTTGATTGATTGCAAACGCCTCTCTGGCAGCTGTTTATCTACATATAAATGTGTTGAAGTACTTTTTTTTATCCTTCAGTGAGAAACTTGTCTGTCTTTTTTGATTTAGTTTCTGCAGCGCATCCTATATGTGCTGTAGATATTTAGCTGATGCAGTTTTGGGCAGGTATTAAACAGTCATATGATGTCAGTTACCAACCTTACAATTAGCCAGTCAGACAGAATACAAGTCAAAGGAATCGATTAAAGAAATATTCATGTATAGTTATTCTGACCTCGTGACTGTAGGCCCACCTAAAACACAAAGACTGGAAACAATGGGAAACGGCTACTTTACAGTATCTGTCACCCTCAGAGTTAACAATCTCAGCAGTAACTGACATGTAGCTATAAAGTCTGCTGGCATGTTTCTCTAAAATGATCATAATTTAGAAGAGTAGTATGCTGGAAAAGTTTATTTTCCTTTTTTTCTTGCATCCACAGTTATTGCTGGACTCATTGCAATAGAGACAGAGCTGTGCAGTTACTAGTATCCAGCTGTGCGCCTGTCTGTGGTGAACATTTCCTGATTGAAGATGTGAAGTTTTCTCTTACATGCCAAACCAAATGTTAATCACACATTAGGAACAGTGTTAAACAGAACAGAGTCTCTGTCTCAGGCTCTTTTTGATGTCTGACTGATACATTTGGAGACACTCTGTAAAGACACCATCAGTAAGGCAGTAATCACAAAGGCCGACAATATACAAACAGCACATGGTGTTTACACAAAACTGGAGAGCCAAAGGAGAAGCATTTAGCTGATGTAATTACGGGGCTTTTAGTGAAAGGCTTATAAGACTTATTACGAGCTTCGATGGACTACTTGAGGGATTCTCGGGCTAAATCCAAGTTGGCTTTCAGAAACGAAGAAGTCAAACGTGGGCTTACTGTGAATTAACCGCTTTGGATAAGGGACACTGGCATGGGTTACTATTGTGTTTTTCCAGGACTGTTTTTATTACTTAAAATTTTATAGGTACATGTGTTCAGTCACATCTATCTGAATATGCCAGAGACCTGCAGGCTTTCTTTTAATGTACTTAGTACATTAGCACTGACTGAATAGTATTGTGATGTAGACTTTATGCCATGTTTGCAAAATGTGCTTCCTCATGATCTGCAGCTGGTTGTTTGGCTTCCTTTAAAGGTGAAGTTTTGCCATTCATTGCTGCTTCAGAAAGCTCTCCAGTTATCAGGTTGAATTCCCACTATTGGTTTGGGTTTTATATATTAGAACTAGTAAGGTAGCAGCATGGCACAGTGCTGCAGGGTAGCAGAAGATTGTGCTGTCATCATTTAAAGCAATAGAGTACCTAATAATGATTTGGGGGGACTTTTTTGTGAAAAAGAAAAAACCCAAATTATTATTGTAATTATTATTATGATTAGCTTAGCTTGAGATGAAGGCTGGGAAAGGTAGGAGCTGTTGTAAGTTGTAAAAAAATCGGTTAGCTACCAACACCTGTAAATGTTTAATAGACATTTCTGTTTAATTTATAGACAAATATACATGGTTTGACGCCGTTGACATTTTGGGATAAATAATAGCAGTGTAGACAGATATGACATGCGCACTGAACAGATGAATAGTGACATATAAATATATAGTTAGTGACGTGTACAGGTGATGAGAAGGGATTTTTTTGTTTAGGTGTAACCAGGCTTGCTTTAGCCTTTACCTCCAGTCTTTATGCTAAGTTAGGCTAAGTACCTGCATATTCTGACTGTCTTTGGTTTCATTGGAGTAAACGCATTCCCTCAGAAGTCACAGTTTTGTTTAGCTGTAAATGTCAGAGTTTGATTTTTTTACATCTGACTTAATGCAAGCCAGTCATATAAGGCTAAATATTCATGAACAGTGTGTTTTTTGTGATTCTTTTGCTGCATGAAAGCAGTGTGCTCAAGTAGCGGGAGAAATATATCTAAATCAAAGTGCCAGTGTGATCAGTGCTTCCACATATTTTTGGGCCTTCAACCAAAATATATATAACAAAATATAGAAAAAGTTATTCCTAGAGGTAATCTGAACTATACAAATCATCTGTCTGTTATGGGGAACTCGGAGAATAATGTCTGTGCTGTTAAGTGCATGTCTCTCAGTGTAGACAAAAGCTGGGAAGAAAGGCAATCACATTAGAAAGTTTAAACATTATAAAGTCTAAAAACTCTCAAGAGATTTAAACCTTTATAAATAGAGATCTTCACTGGCATCAGCGGACCAGTGAGGCAATGTTTGCGTTAGCCCATCCAAACATTCCTGCTTCACCATTCAGACATCTCTGAGTTGTTCAGCTCAGTCAGTCCTTGCGTGATGCTCCATAGAATCCATAATTCAGACCACCTTTTATGATGCTCAGACCTCTTCTCATCCCATGAGGCTGTGAGAGAGTGATGAACAGGTTGTCACTTGTGACCCTGAGAAGGATTAAGTCAGTGAACAAGTGACAAGTGAGTCTAACAGTTAGTTCACACAGAAAAGAAAGTCATCCTCATTCACAATCCTGGCAAATAAGCTTTGGTCATTGTCAGCGTACATCAGCTGATAGCCCAACTCATACCCTGATGTGCATCCAATAGGTGAATCCTAATAAAGGGCACTTCTTTAGACAGGCCACAGTTTCTGAGAATCTCCAGTCTGCTTTGCAACCCACCTTCTCCCCTGCACTCCCTTTCATGCTGCATCTGACCGAATGACTCATTGATCTGACCAAATATCCATCATTTATTTCTTTGTATAGCACATGGTTTGCAAAACACTACAATGTACTGTAGTTGCAAACAAATACAAGGCCTTTTGCTTGATTGCTAATGTGTAGTATACAATATAATCATTGTGCATTGGTGCTGACAGAAAATAGTCCCCAACAAAAACGTGTTTTATGCTGTTTGAAGTACATTTGCTAATAACTGCACTTGCATGTGTTATTAAGAGAACATAATGTTCATTTTAGCTTTTTTTCTCCAATGCTGAATTTTAGCTTGTTCTTCCAGATTTTAGAGAAAGTCCTTGTTTAATTCTGGTCTCTATAGAGCACCGTCGATTATATGTATATATTAAGCAATCTATTAGAAAAGCATAGAATAGAATAGAATAGAATAGAATAGAATAGAATAGAATAGAATAGAATTCAACTTTATTGTCATTGCACACGTCACAAGTACATGGCAATGAAATGCAGTTTGCATCCATCCTGAAAGTACATTAGCAATAATATAGATATATTACAGAATATAGATCTATTAGAGATATGATACAATGTACACGGTATGAAGGTATGTTATGAATAAGTATGTACAGGCTATAACTGAAGTGAATGTACAAGCTATATACAGGCTATGAACAGGTTATACGTATGGTTATAAATATGAAAAGCTATAGCAGATTATAGATATACAATTGCAAGTATTAATAAACAGTTGTAAAACTATAATTATTGTATTGTACAGTATGATTGTCTATACAGCATTTACAGTAGTGCAATCAAGATCAGTAAGATATGGATAAATTATACAGTAATTATATAAAGTGCCAGTGGTTGTAAGTGGTGGTTCAGTCCAGCATCAAAACGGGGGTGTCAGTTTTTCGGTGCCAATAAATCTCTGTTCAGTTTCCCACAAGGGTAAAGTCTAAAAGAGTGCCATCCTTTTCCTGGGAAACGCAACAGATTTGGGTGTTTCAGGGAAAGGGACGCTTTTGGCTCATTTTGTTTGTAAGTCTAAATGACTGTGTATGGTACCGGTCATAGTACAAACTAAACTGTGACATGCTTATGTCCCATTATGATGCACTGCTTACTGTTGGTGGGCTCCTCTGCAGATCTGAAAATCTTGAAACAAAAATACAGCGATGAGAGTGAAGTGGCCCTCTTTAGTATAACCTTATATGACCAAGAATGAAAGTAAAGCTAGCCGGGTTAAGCTTTCTTTGAACTGCCTTATAATGTATTGTATGATTGTTTCTAAGGCTAGAAAATAGAGTTGTTTGACCTTAAGTTAAAAAGTGTGATGTAATCTCCCAGTGCTGGCTCTTGTTCTGTTTCTATTGTGAAAGACAGGAATGCCTATTTGTCATAGGTTAGAGCTTCCTAAAGATAGTTGCAGTCTTTTTGGCTCAAGACTAAACTGATTTTATTTTCTATTTTCAGTACAGGGTGCATGACTTTCAGCTGCAGTCTCACAAAAAAATTGGTATGATGTTTTCTAAATCAGCACGGCCCAGCGACCGACTAAGTGTTGCTGCTTGCACTACTAGCAGTAGGAGGGCACCTACAGTGGGGCAAAAAAGTATTTAGTCAGAATCAGAATCAGAATCAGAATGGGTTTATTGCCAGATGTTGAGGTTTACAACATTAGGAAATTGCTGCATTAGGAAAGCCACCGATTGTGCAAGTTCCCCCACTTAAAATGATGACAGAGGTCAGTAATTTGCACCAGAGGTACACTTCAACTGTGAGAGACAGAATGTGAAAAAAAAAATCCATGAATCCACATGGTAGGATTTGTAAAGAATTTATTCGTAAATCAGGGTGGAAAATAAGTATTTGGTCACCTCAAACAAGGAAAATCTCTGGCTCTCACAGACCTGTAACGTCTTCTGTAAGAAGCTTTTCTGTCCCCCACTCGTTACCTGTATGAATGGCACCTGTTTGAACTCATCATCTGTATAAAAGACACCTGTCCACAGCCTCAAACAGTCAGACTCCAAACTCCGCCATGGCCAAGACCAAAGAGCTTTCGAAGGACACCAGGAAAAGTATTGTAGACCTGCACCAGACTGGGAAGAGTGAATCTACAATAGGCAAGCAGCTTGGTGTGAAAAAATCAACTGTGGGAGCAATCATCAGAAAATGGAAGACATACAAGACCACTGATAATCTCCCTCGATCTGGGGCTCCACGCAAGATCTCATCCCGTGGGGTCAAAATGATCATGAGAACGGTGAGCAAAGATCCCAGAACCACACGGGGGGACCTGGTGAATGACCTGCAGAGAGCTGGGACCAAAGTAACAAAGGTCACCATCAGTAACACACTACAACGGCAGGGAATCAAATCCCGCAGTGCCAGACGTGTTCCGCTGCTGAAGCCAGTGCATGTCCAGGCCCGTCTGAAGTTTGCCAGAGAGCACATGGATGATACAGCAGAGGATTGGGAGAATGTCATGTGGTCAGATGAAACCAAAGTAGAACTTTTTGGTATTAACTCAACTCGTCGTGTTTGGAGGAAGAAGAATACTGAGTTGCATCCCAAGAACACCATACCTACTGTGAAGCATGGGGGTGGAAACATCATGCTATGGGGCTGTTTTTCTGCCAAGGGGACAGGACGACTGATCCGTGTTAAGGACAGAATGAATGGGGCCATGTATCGTAAGATTTTGAGCCAAAACCTCCTTCCATCAGTGAGAACTTTGAAGATGAAACGAGGCTGGGTCTTCCAACATGAGTGTGTTCCAAAACACACCGCCCGGGCAACAAAGGAGTGGCTCCGTAAGACGCATGTGAAAGTCCTGGAGTGGCCTAGCCAGTCTCCAGACCTCAACCCCATAGAAAATCTGTGGCGGGAGTTGAAAGTCCGTGTTGCTCGGCGACAGCCCCAAAACATCACTGCTCTCGAGAAGATCTGCATGGAGGAATGGGCCAAAATACCAGCTACTGTGTGTGCAAACCTGGTAAAGACCTATAGTAAACGTTTGACCTCTGTTATTGCCAACAAAGGTTATGTTACAAAGTATTGAGTTGTATTTTTGTTATTGACCAAATACTTATTTTCCACCCTGATTTACGAATAAATTCTTTACAAATCCTAACTTGTGGATTCATGGATTTTTTTTTTCACATTCTGTCTCTCACAGTTGAAGTGTACCTCTGGTGCAAATTACTGACCTCTAGGGATGGGTATCGTTTAGGTTTTATCCGATACCGGTGCCAAATCGGTACTTTTGAAACGGTGCCGGTGCTCAAACGGTGCTCAAACCGGTGCTTAAAGAATGGAGAACACAAAATTGGTCCAAAAACCTCTCATATTCAGCTGGTTTTTTGTAAAAAGATAACAATGTTAGCCTTTTCTGCAGCTATGGGGCATATATGGTATCACTCTTAGCTGGAAGCAGTGCTTAAACAATGGAAAAAATACAAACTTTGTCCAAAAACCTCTCATGTTTAGCTGTTTCCCTCTTTTTCTTTGGTCATTTTAGCCTTTTTGGCCAGGGTGAAGGGAGTATCTGCCATCAAACAAGAAGACAGCTGCATGTAGCTATGATGATGTTTGCTAGTTTACCTTACATGCATTAATGTAATAACGTGGTTAGCCTACTCAACGTAAATTACACACAAACAACATTAAGCTACTCACGCAGAGAAGAACGGCTGCTGCTGCCATCAAATACGGCGCATTTCTCGGCTTTTTAAAAAAAAAACGCTATGCGTTGCCAGGTGTTTCATCGGATTCGAGGTATTACTTCCTTTGACAGTATCACAGTATCAGCTTAAAGCACTTGTTGCAGGCTGCTGAGTTTGCATATTTTGCTGTGAAGTACAGCCAGACTTTTGACCGCTTCGCCTTGGGCATTTTTAATCTGTAGCTCTGCATAAAAGAACGTACGTACCTGGCCCCGCCTACTATCCTCGGAAACGTAAAATGATTGGCTAGAAGTGTATCACAGCTCAGGAAAAAAAAGCACCAAAATAAAGCACCGAAATGTGCGCTGCTTTTCGGTCTGGTTACTACCGTTTATGTCAGAACCCATCCCTACTGACCTCTGTCATCATTTTAGGTGGGGGAACTTGCACAATCGGTAGCTGACTAAATACTTTTTTGCCCCACTGTAGGAGCAATTGGCTAGTTGCACAACTTCATGTTCATCCAAAGAAAGAGCAAACATTTGGAAAACTATAATTTTATTGCATGCTGAACACTGGATTTGAGCAGTCTTATTCCAATAACAAATGTGGGATCAGCAGCAGCCCATTTATAAATATATACTTTGGTTTATTCCCTAACTTTTCAATAATTTGCTGTCCTTCAGCTATTTTAACCAACCAGGGATGTGATGACAGTGGAGTAGAAGCAGGATTTCACTAGACAGGTTCCTACAGGACTGCCAGACACTCACACACACAAAAGTTCCCCCTCACACTCACATTTTCAGCCAAGAACCATCAGTTACCTTAGCATCCATGTCTGTAGTGGGAGGACACTGTGGACACAAAAACTGCTATAAATGAAGGATTTTGTGTCAGCCTAAGAAGCCATTTTATCTAAGTCTGTGCATTTAAATGAACCCTCAGTTCTTTTCTCTAAGCCAGAAAGACTAGCAATTAGTTACTGGGCACAGGCTGTATGACGTTAGTGAGCTTTGGGAAACCCTGCAGGCCAGATTACAGCTTTATTATTACTAAAATGGGGGCTTTGGTTTTCAGTTGATTGATCTAGCTGAACAGTTGATTGTAGATTATAAGCTTTGGCAACCTTTTACAAGAACTATGATTTTATCTGTGATGCTGGAAACTCTAATTACCTTTTAAATGCACAGGAATGCCCCGCCTCTGAAGTTCAAAGAAACCTGTTTGTAGATTGCGTTTCCCACTGGATCTCTTTATCTGTTTTCAATGAAACTACAATAACAGCATAGGGAAACACGAGGAGTCAAACATGTTTGAATAATTTAATGAGAGAGAAAAAATTGCACTCTTCTTCCTCTATTTAATAACAAATGTATCTGTCCAGTACAGAGCCAGTAATTACAAATATTATTCATTATAGTAATTATTAGTTGGAAAAAAGTAATTAAAAGGCTAATGGCATTTTTTTTTCTTTGGCAACTGAAAACCAACGTCATGCCAGGCTAATTGCTGAAATATAAACCACTGCGCACTGCAAAGCTGTCCTGTGACCAGTAAGTGTTGTGCAGTGAATAGCGTTTTAGAAGCACGGAATAATTCTGTGGAAACCTTTATAAATTAAAACCGACACATCTGACATAAGCTAGATAAAGCAGACAAGGTACAGTAAGCAGAATAAGACAAAGTTTAAGTCCAAATTCAGAGATCAGGGAGGGAAAAGTGAGAGTCAGAGGGAGCGAGCAGGAGTCTGCCTGAGGAGGAGGGAGGCTGAGAAAGAAAAAAAGGAGAGCAGAGAGGCAGGCTTTGCCTTTTCTGGTAGTTGTAGTCACTGCAAAGACAAGCAGGAATTCTTTTTGCGCTGCAGAAGGACTGAGATATAAACCAGACTGTGGGAGCTGATATATGACAGGAGAGGAGTCTCTGTTGTCCGTGGACTAAACTTTCGCTATTGCTAAGGTATTGTAAACCAGCAGACAGAAGTTTTTATTGATTTTTTCATATGTTAAAAAAAGTTTGGGTGGGCCCTTTGTCATATTGCAATGTGTGTCTGTTAATCTGGACCCTACAAGCTGCTGTTAATTGAGTTTAAACTTTTTTTTTACATGTGCATTAAAAAGTAAATGTCCATTTCATTTAACTTAGGATACTCATGCTGACATTATATTTGTGTCTTTTAGTGAGAAAGCAAGGAGAACCTTTTGGCCACCATGGATGACGACTTTGACCGCCGCATGGAGCTGAGGAGGCAAAGGAGAGAGCAGATGCGCCTTGAAGCTGAAAAGTGAGTAATCCTGTAAAACCTGCGCAAAACAACACATGCACACACACACAAAAGACACAGTCCTGAGCATGCAGACTTAAAATTACAAGTGAAACTCACAAAAAAAGGGTGAATGCACTGTGAATATCAGAACATCTTACACCACATCATCTTAAATTAAAGCCTCATTAGCATTGTTAGCATGCAAAGTATTTGTGTCGGCTCACAAAACAAACCGGATAGATTTTATATTTGATTAGCAGGGCCTACTCACCCACTCCGAAACACACACACACACACACACACACACACACACACACACACACACACACACACACACACACACACACACACACACTTTTTTTTTTAGTTTTTAAACAGCAGCTGTTTCCCAGTCACATCTGTGGTGACACTTTTAAACCCTTGGGTGCAGTGAGCCATTCTGAAAACATTAAACAAGATGTTCCTCTTCTGATCGTTCTTCTGTGCCCTCCGATGATTGGTTCGTCTCATGGACACATGCTCAGTGAGCAGGCCTTTCTATATATGCATACTATATGTTGTTTGATGTATGGAAGGATGCATGATGGAGTTTTTTGTCTCCACACGGAGCAGAAGGAAGAGCCGATAATGGCCCAATGATCTCCACACTATCCTGAGCTCATTAAGGGGACCGTCATCTGTGCTGCTGTTTGGGTTTACCTTTCATTCTCTGTTGTTTCATTCAGTCTCTTTCATGTGCTCAGTAAATTAAACAATAATGTTTAAAAGATGGTGCTGATATCCACCCCAGTGGTGTAAAGTAGAAGGTTTGTACTTGCTGTGACCTCAGGTGGAGTAGAAACAAAGTGAGAGATGCTGACACTTAAAGATGTCAGAAGTGTTTAATCGCAGAGCTAATTAAACTGATGATCAAACACTGCGGTCACTGCATTTTACTCTCTGAATGGATTTGAAAAGATTATGATCACTTTAATCCTTTATGTGATCATATAATCAAGATGTCCAAACATAGCCCAGCATGTTGTGCTTTTTCCAGTCGGGTGCTGTCATATCAGATGTGCCATCAGTGCCCAAGCAACGAAGAGCATTCCTTGCAATTTTCTCACAGCCGGCCATGCCAAACCAGCCTGCCCTTCCTTTTATGCCTTCCAGTTCCTCTCCAAACGCTGCCGACACTGGAATGTTTTGACTGTCATTTTTATTCCAGTGCATAATAGCCTGCTCCGAGGGCTTCAGACTTACACTGCTTGAGCTGAGCTTTTTAGCCTCTTTCCTTCATTTCACTCAGCACCTCTGTTAGCCAAGTAGCTCCCATCATATTTCCCCTCATTTATTATGCTTCGTGTCCCTCGGGCTGGTTGTCTGGAAATGTAACTGTGACATTTTGACAGCACTCAGTCAGGAAGCTTCAAGCTTTGGCTGGGGTTCTCTCTAATTGGATTGCTTCCTCACTGATTTCTCTAGGTGATCCGTGCCACTTGGAGAAATCTTTGCCTGTGGATTTATTGGCTTTCCGCCTCATTTGGGTCTTTGTTGCTGTTTTAAAGACAGAAAGGATTCTTGCGGTTGCCTTCCACCTCTCGCAACATCTGTAAAAGATTGCCTCGCAGATTCAGGAAGAGCAGAGGGAAATAATACCCGTGTGCTATCAATGGACCATTTCAAGCTCCCTCTCTGTCTCATAAAGCCTGGTAATACTTAAAAAGATACTCCCAGGCATGTTGAAAGATTAACTGTGGAAGCATTCAAAGCTGGATGAAAGTCACTGACAGGAGATATGGGGTTGATGGAGAGGAACAGCATTGTTCTGCATCCCTATTCTGTTGCTTTTTCTCCCTTTTTCATATATTACATGTTGTAGTATTAAGTCCCAAGTGAGCCAGTCTTTTGAAGTACACGCATCTTCTTGGATGTGACATTTGCATGTGTAGCACGTGTGTTTATAATTATTTCTTATAGACTATTTTCCTCTCAGTTGTGGTATCTCAAATCTTCATCGTGTCTTTTAAAATCAGCTTTAGATGGTATGGCTTTAGCTTCTCATGTGGTCAACATAAAAATGTCACATATCACATATTTCTTTTGGAGGAAATTGTGTTTTTGATTTATGTGAAGTTTTTTAAATTTTTATCAGGAAAAACACTTGTTTTGTCACTTTAGGTTTCTTAAAAACATAAAATAAAATGTGTATGGGAAACTCCACTCTACACTAAAGCCTTACATAACATGTCATAGTGTGTCACAAGTAAAGTAGGCACAACCACGAGGTCCATGGAGCTCAAAGCATTTACAGTTAGGTCCATAATTTGTTTTCATCTGTTCATCTATACAGCGTCAAAGTGAATTTGCAGTCAGCTTTTAATACTATTACAAATACTAGAAGAGGAAAGTACCATTGGGAACGATCCAGCATTCTCACGTAGGCAAACGTGTAGTAAAAAGACAGAGACAGGAAGTTAAACTAATAGGCATACACAAGCAAAGTGATAGGCAAAAAACAAAAAACAAAACATGAGCCGAAACTATATCACAAACTCCAAACCAAGGCATTTACAGATTCAATAAAGGACTAGATGTTACAATCTCTGATAATGCATTGCTTCAAATGAAGAAAGTCTTGAGGGATGGCTACTATGAAGAAAGGCAGCCTGAAAGCTTTACCAGCGGGACACATCATCAGTTGTGGCTTAACTTCACAGGGTGTTTCGGGCCTTTTATCACAAATTATACCAATTTTATTTTCTGCTTCTTTTAACTTCCTTGGTTAGGTTTAGGGATTAGAAATCTGATCTAGAGTATAATTTTTAAAGACAGCTCATCAATAGTGGACCTTGGATTCATTGGGTGTTTTAGCCATTAACACTAGACAGTGATATTTTAGCACAAAAGCTGCCATTAAGCCAAAGTAGCTTTCACGTGGATTGACGTGTTTTCATGGTTTAACCCAAAAAACTAAAATGCATTTTAAACAAAAGACTGTAATTCTGCACATGTGCTCTTTCAGGACAGGTAACACCAATGATGATGATGAGGAAGAGGCTCGGGAGCGAAGGAGACGCGCAAGGGAGGAGAGAAAGAAGATGAAAGACTCAGAGGAATCTGGTACGACTGAGGTGATCGACACTAACAGGTAAGATGTGTAGCCATCATCTAGAATGAGGTTAAATAAGTAACTTCCCATTAGGGGTTTTCTTAATGAAAAAAACTTTTTTTTGACGTATGAAAAATAAATTTACACACAAGTTGAATTGTTGTGTATAAAAGCAGCACATTTTATTACCTTGGCCTATTGCACAAATTAACTGTGTCACAAAAAACAAAAAAGTGTTTTTTCATTTAATTTTATTCAAATGCTTTTTTGTTCCTGTGTAAGCGTCACTGAGAGAGAGAAAAAGAAAAACGCAGCAGCTCTACAGCCTATCTAAGTGTTTGGTATTGATAAAGCCCTCCAGCCTTAATATTTGGAAAGCTCCAGCGGTTGTGAGGTTCTTGGATTGATGTTTTCGCTGGTTAGCCACAGGAGAAAATTCCACTCAGAAAGACTTGTGGGTTCATCACACTTGATCAGACCAAAACATTTGATAGCAGCCAAGATTTTGAGGTTCGACTTTGATTGAATTTAATCTTTGGTGTTTTGTTTTTGTTCTTTAATTTTTCAGCGTGACAGAGACAGAGTCCTCCACGGCCGTAAACGAAGGGGCAGATGATGATCAAGCTTTGCTGGAGCGCCTCGCCAGAAGGGAGGAACGCAGGCAAAAGAGGATGAAGGAGGCCATGGAGAGACAGAAGGAGCTCGATCCCACAATTGGCACCACCAATGGCACAGACGTCACATTGGAAGAGCAGACTTTCATCAGCATCAGCAGGCAACAAAATACAGAGGAGGAGGAGGAGGAGAAGAAGGAGGAGGAATCTGCCCAGAAGGAGGTGACGAGAACTGATACTAACTCTTGGAGGAAAGAAGAAGAAGACACAAAGGAGGACAAGAAGGTAAGATGTGTTTCAGCCTTTTTGTTTGTTTTATAAATTATAATGTATTTACTGGGGAAAAAAGTTTTTATATTGTGATTTTTTTTATTGATTAATTGATTTATTTTTGTTGTGATTGTCAGGAATCTGTTGAAGAATCAAGAACACAAACAACAGAAAATGAGGTAGAGTTTTATGTCTTTTTACCTCTTTTAGACTCATTAATCCAACTCCATAAAACTGACGGGAAGTAAATTTAATTTGTTTTTGTAGGAAGAGACTGAGGAGAAGGCTGCAGCAACAGAGGTGGACACTGAGGAGCCAGGTTTAGAAAATAAAGATGCTGAAGATGAGCCTGCGCCTGGTGTTGACAATGAAGAAGAAGAAGAAAAGAAGAGGCAAGAAGAAGAAGAAAAGCATCAAAAGGAAATGGAAGAAAAGCGGAGGATAGAAGAGGAAGAAAGACAAAAAAGGGAAATGGAGGAAAAACTCCAGAAGGAGGAGGAAGAAAAGACACTAAGGGAGGAGGAGGAAAGGAGAAAGAAGGAAGAAGAGGAAAAACAACAGAAGGAAACTGAGGAGAGGCTTAAACAAGAGGAAGAGGAAAAACAAAAACAAGAGATGGAGGAACAAATGAAAAAAGAAGAGGAGGAAAGACAGAAAAGAGAGCTGGAAGAGAGACAAAAGAAAGAAGAGGAAGAGAAGCAGAACACCGAGGTGGAAGAGAGACTGAGAAAAGAGGAAGAGGAAAGGCAAAAAAAGGAGCTGGAGGAAAAGAAGAAGAAAGAGGAAGAGGAAAAACTGAAAAGGGAAATGGAAGAAAAGAAAAAGAAAGCAGAAGAGGAAAAACGAAAGAAGGAAATGGAAGAGAAGAAGAAAAAGGAGGAAGAGGAGAAACAAAGGAAGAAAGAAGAGGAGGAGAGACGAAAAAGGGAAGTGGAAGAGAAGAAGAAAGTAGAGGAGGAAAAAAGGAAAAAGGAGGCTGAAGAGAAGAAGAAAAAAGAGGAAGAGGATAAGCGCAAAAAGAGAGAGATGGAAGAGAAGAAGAAGAAAGAGGAGGTATTGATGGGATTTGTGGGACTTTTGTGTTAATGTAACTATTTGCAAAGTAAAAAAAACACTCTTTATTTATGTGGGTTTGTTCTTGCTTTGCTGTGTGATGTGGTTTTGTGGTTTGGTCACAGATCACAGTGCAGTCGCAGTGTTTTGCTGGAGGTGGTGATATCAAGGATGCTGCAGTGTCATAGCTCTTTAGCTTACATCTGCTTTGCATTCACTACCAGTACTCCACTATTGTTTGATGGCCTTTGTCCTGTGTGTGTGTGTGTGTGTGTGTGTGTGTGTGTGTGTGTGTGTGTGTGTGTGTGTGTGTGTGTGTGTGTGTGTGTGTGTGTGTGTGTGTGTGTGTAACACTGGATGCTTGCTGATCTTTTCTTTCTCTCTTATTTTCACATCTTCGTGTGAAGGAGGAGAAGCCGAAGAGATTTGGGTTTAAGGAGAAGGTAAAACAATACTAGCTGTCAATATTCAATATGTGTTTATTTTTCTTTTATGGAAGAAAAACTTTTCTTTTCCCGTCTTTTTTGAAAGATTGAACCAACCAAACAGAATGGAGCTGTCATTGAAAGTAAATTAAAGAAAACAGAAAAGACATCAAGGTACATCTTGGCAAACTGTCTCCACAATGTAATGGGACCACTGCTTATAGACAGTCAATGATTTTGATCACTGTTAAGTCTAATCTGCATATTTTAACATGTGAATTAAATAAACTGTGCCTGTTTGCGAGCAGGGACAATCCGCCCTCCACTAAAGCAGAAGACCTGGAGCGACAGGAGGCTGAGCGAAAACTGCAAGAGCTGAAGCGCAGACGAAACAATGCGGAAAGTGAGGAGTTTGAGAAGATGAAGCAGAAGCAGCAGGGTGCCGAGGCAGAGCTGGAGGAGCTGAAGAGGAAGAGAGAGGAGAGGAAGAAGATCCTCGAGGAAGAGGAGAGGCAAAGGAAACAGGCGCTAGAGGAAAAGAAAGCCAAGGAGCAGGCGAGGATGTGTTATTTGACATTCAGGGGTTAAATATACCAATTTAAGACAGTGCATGGGTTTGGATATGTGCTATTTATCATATGTGTGGCTACAGAAATGTGACAGCAAAATGGGGCTTTTGTAACAGGAGGAGAGAAAGAGGATGAAGGAAGAAATAGAGAAAAGGAGGGCGGAGGCTGCAGAGAAGAAGAAACAGATGGAGGAGGGGTCTACAAAACCAACCTTTACTATCAGTCCCAAAGGCTCCTCTAAGGTGAGTGTCTGAGAATTGGTTCGTACGGCTTAGTTGTCACACAAGGTTCACTGAGTTGAGTTTACACACACAGTCTCGGTTGTATTTGCCCAGATCCTGCAAAGCCAGCTAAACATATGGCCACTTATCCACAGTAGAAACAAAAAGTGTCTGTGTATCTTTTTAGAGTAATTTAAATAAATGCTTTATTATACTTTGAGCACTATAATAATAACAAACTTTGAAGTCATAGCCAGATATCTGAAAACCCAGCTGAATAGAGAAAAATGCTTTTATTATAACTTGTGTGAGTAAACTCTTGAAAATAGTGACACTGTAATAGTACAGGCTGTAAAATATAGCTGTCTTGTATAAATAATGTATCTGGTTTTTATAAACTTTTATGTAATTGAAAGAAATTCCTTGAGTTTTTTTTTTTTTGTCACCATGAGGTTGGAAGGCAACCAGAGACTCAACGACATGTACTAAGCAAATAACACACTGTTTCGTTTTCAAATCTAGGTTTTCTCACATACTGTGAGATGATTTGGAGTGCTGCCTGGTTCATTTTGTTACTTGATGACAGAGCCAGCCAACCTGTTTCCCCCTGTTTCCATGCTTTGTGCGAAGTGGAGCACAGATATTGTTGTTCTCCCTTTATGGTCAAACATTTTTTCCTGACTACTGTTTTTGTTCATTTGGCATTCCCTTATCAAGTTCTGGTTTTAATTCCACTGATATAAGCTGTATGCTATTGATTAAAAAAAATAATGACACCTTGTGGTGCAACGCTACCATAGCTTTTTTTATAGAGTGTGTCTTTTGTCGTGTCCCCCCACCTCACAGCACTGACCGGTCATGGCAGATTGCTGCCCCTTCCTGACTGTTCTTCTGATTTGGCGCTATATAAATAGAATTGAATTGAGTTGCAGAATGTGATTTGTGGCTTTGAAACGCTACTTGGTGTAAAAATCCACATTGTTTTGTGCAGATTGGGGAGAAGGCAGAATTCCTCAGTAAATCAGCCCAGAAAAGGTAAGCCACAAAAAAGATTTTTTTCCAGTACAAGAGAAAACGATAAATAAGTGGTTGGTGGCTTTTACTAATGCCCAGTGCCTGGTTCATCTGTGCAGCACCACAGCCAGAGTGTCACACACTCCTATTGTCTCCAAGATTGGCAACAGAATGGAACAATACACTTCTGCCATCCAGGTGAGAGCTGATCTCTATGTTAAATATTAATCACCATCCTTAATAAAGGTAGCAGTAATAGTCATGTTTTATTTGAACATATATTCTTTTAAGTTGCAACCAATGCAACAACCTTAAGATGGTCCATTTGAAGTCAGAGTATGATGCATCAGCTACACGAGAAACACATTTTTCTGGTGTAAATGGTTTAAATGGAGCAAGTCTCACATCATATGTATGGTTAAGTGTCATCGACTCATCTCTATTAATGGGTCAAACCAGGCTGAGAGGTGAAGTGTAGTGTTAGTTCAGTCAGATGACACAGTCAAGCTCAACCCACGGTTCATAATGACTCACATTCAGCACATCCAGTAGACCTATTTCATATGAAATAGAAGGTAAACACAGGTATTATTAATCACACCAATTAAGATTCTCCACCTAATACAATAGAATCTACACATATTTAATTAGCGATGCCTGTTTATTTACTATTTCAAATCAAAATGATTACCTGGAAAAAGTTCTATTGGCAAATCTCATTGCAGCCACTATTTAAGCTGCTTATCCTGCTTACTTGTGCTTTACAACCCACCTTCAGCCCAGCTCATCCTGGTGTCTGACTTGATTAGCGTTTGTCTGTTGTAATTTTTTCCTCCTTTGCTCCATACCCTTTGGGAGATCTTTGCTGGTGGTCTCCCTGTCCCAGGCCTTTCTTACCCACACTTCCATGTATGCACATAGATGGGTGGGTAGGTCCCAGAACAGAGCAATACTTCCAAATATAGGTTGTAGATGGAAAGAATAATTATTTTTAACTAATGTGAGTCTGACTAAAATGGTAATGGAAAAAAAAGCTGGACAGTAAATATTTGTTAAGACTGAGGAGCCATCAAGATTTAAATTTAGATAAGATTTAAAATCTTATCTAAGTAAATGTAGCAGATAAAATGTTCAATGTTAGCCTGCGAATTTGAAATATACACATATGAAGGGTGTATATTTCAAATTAAATATGTGTAGATTAAATTTTTTTTTTTTAAAGCTGTATTTTCTTCACTTGGTACTAAATGATTAAAAGTTACAGTTAGTTATATTTGTATTGCAACATGGACCTAATGTCAAAGCTCTGAAAAGTGCCGATCATCATTTTGAGGCTTTTTATCTCAGTAAATAGTAGAATAAAATTGATAAATTGAAATGAAGCACAGTTATCTTAAAATTGTGCTTAAGTACATTAATGTTCTTGGGTAAATTTAAATCTATGTTGTTATTTGTGTCCCTGAGCTTGCTCCTGTGTTTGCCCATGTAAATGTAACTAAATACATCTTTGGGTGCCTAGAAAAGCGCTATATAAATGCAGTCCATTATTATTATTATTATCTTTTTACAGGGAAACAAAGATGTAAAATCTCCCAAGTCTCCAGTGGCAGATATTCCTACGGGGGGAACACGCAGCATCAAAAGTATGTGGGAGAAAGGCAACGTGGGCAGCACCTCTGAAAGTCCCTCACCTGCAAACAAGGTAACGGAGAATGAGACAGAAAGAGGCTTAGTGTGGTTTAGTGTGTGATTGCATATTTAAAGTGTTTCTTCAGCAGGATGTGGCCGGTATCAAAGGAAGTGTGACCGGACGTGTCAACAGTTGGACGGGAAAGCCGGCAGAAGGCGAGAAGACAGTAGCGCCAGCACCTGCAGCAGCAGCACCGGCACCAGCGCCATCAGCAGCTGCAAAGCCAGCACCAGCAGCAGCAGCAAAGCCCGCAGTAAGACCTGATAAATCCTTGCCGTGATCACACATCCACACACTATTGTAAATCAGACGCCAGTCTTCAGCAGAGTAATCCCTTGATATTCTGCACATGCTGATGTGCTCATTTGCACATCAACATGCCTGTCCTTTGTTGGCTGCAGCCTTTGGGTCTGCACTCCAGGGCTGGACGGTGCTGCTGTCTTAAGTCTAGCAGCACCACATGGAGAGTTTACTGAACAGCATATGCTGTCATGGCTTTCTCTGAGTTCTTGTACACATGATGGGAAAAGCTTCAATTAATTTATTTGACCAGGAACCCATGAGAAATCTTTGTACAGAAGCAAAAAAAAGTATTTATCTATTGCAGACAACAGAAGAGCCGTGAAACACCTATCCTTTTAACATAATTTATTTTGTATTTAAATCCTATATTCCAGAAAACTGCAGTATTTTCAAACAGAAATCTCAGTTTGCATTTAACTCTCCCTGAAATGCATGTTTTAGTCCTACTGATGAGTCCATACTTTGAGTGTCCTTTGGAAAAGGAGGAAAGGGTCATATCTATTCATAGCTATCACATATTATGACATGTCACAACAAGTAGATGGAAACTTAATGATTTAATTTGTTCTCTTTATGGTCATATAGCATAAATAAATGTGTACTAGGGTAGTCAGTGAGCACTGTGTCCTCTTCTTAAAGTCAGACACCAGCTGCTAGTAAAAACTGTCTGGAGACACATTCATGGGGAGTAAGGTTGGTAGATGACGTGTGACATTGTTCTTAAGCAAAATTTATGAGCAAGATAACTTTGGTATCAAATATCTTGGCCAGAGAAGTTCTGTAACCTTGCTGTTACTCTTGCAGTAACACTTCCCCCTGATGGGTTGAAGCTGTACCGCAGTCTGGTGCATGTGTGGATATTAGCATTAAATCTTTACTGTGTCTTTACTGTGCTAGTGGTATTTTTCAGCCTTTCTGTCCTCTTTAATTGTGCTCTTTCCTTCAGCTATCCTCACTCAAGCTTTTCCTGCTGCTTTTTGTCTGCTCGTCAAACTGGTAAAGGTTTTGCATATACTTCACCAATATCACCAGTAATAACCAGAAGCCTAATAAATATGTTTGGGAACTGTATTTGCATCCATTGAAGGGAAATCATTTGGTACATTTACTCCCTGGACATTGATGACTTCATACTTCATGTGATGTTAGTTTTTAGTTCTCCTTTGCTTAAACATGTCACTTAAACCCTTTACTAAGGAATCACTGTCTTCTCAGGATGAAAGCAGTTCTATAAAGCCCTTCAAATCTGTTAGAGGACCGATAAGGAAAGCTCTCCAATGTTTTACAGACAGTCCAAGTTATTGCTACTTTTTCTCATTCCTCACCATAAAAATGGTCACACTTTCAGTTATCTGATTTAATTTAAAGTAGGTTGAGGAGAACATTTGAGACAATTTACTCATAGTACCTCTGTGCTTTCTGCTGAGAAATTTCTTTGGATAAAAGCTTCTTCTTTTCTATACTTTTTGCTTAAGTAGCTGGTCTAAATATTTCTTCTGGCACTTCCCAGGGCTAACAATCTTTTTGTGCATTTTGTTTGTGACAGGATGTGAAACCAGCTGATGTGGGCAATAAGCGTGGCATGTGGGAAGCAAAGAAGGGCTCTACGCCTGGAAAGGTAAAGACACAGACACTGTTCTTTGAAGGGGCAATGTTAGTGTTTTAAAGGATTTACAATGATGTGGTAATAGTTGTTTTTCTTGATGTAGTCTACCTAATACATGAGTGAAAGTGGTCATTTGTGAAAATGTGACTCCAAGCTGATGTTACTTATTTGGAATCTTAAGTAAAAACATAAGATACACGGCTGCTCCAGTAATTCACTCGTTCCACATTTTGTCATGTTATAGTCTTATTTGTGTTTCACCTCAAAGTTCTACACACGATACACCATAATGACGAAGTGAAAAAAGATTGCTTGAAATTCTTGCAAATTTATTACAAAATATAATAAATAAATAAAAATACTCAAAACTGAGCTCAGATGCATCCTGAGCATCTGTCACATCTTTCTACAACTTAACTGGAGTTCACCTGTGGTAGATTCAGTTGATTTGACATGATTTGGAAAGGCACACACTTGTCTATATAAGGTCCCATACTAGACAGTGCACAAACCAAGCCATGAAGTCTAAGGCATTGAGCACAGATCTGGGGAAAAGTGCAGAAATTTCTCTGGCCACTGATGGAGGCCACTGTGCTCCCTGGGAGCACAGTGGCCTCCATCACCTGTAAATGAAGAACTTTGGACTCTTGGTAAAGTTGGCTGCCCGGCCAATCTGAGAAATTAGGGTAGAATGGCCCGAGTCAGCGACTTGACCAAGAACTCGATGGTGACTTTGATAAAGACAGGAGAACCTTCCAGAAGGACAACTATTTCTACAGCACTCCAGTAATCAGGCCTGTATGAGTGGCAAGATGGAAGCCAATCCTCAGCAAAAGGAATATGACAGCCCACCTGGAGTTTGCCATATGCTTACCTGAAGGACTTTCAGACCACAACAAACAAAATTCTCTGTTCTGATGAAACAAAGATCGAACTCTTTGGCCTGAATGCCAAGAGTAATGTCTGGAGGAAACCAGACAGTGCTCATGGCCGGGCCAGTGCCATTCCTATAGTGAAGCATGGTGGTGGCAGCATCATCCTTTTGGATGTTTTTCAGCAGCAGGAACTGGGAGACTAGTCAGGGTCAGAGAAAAGATGAATGCAACAATTTACAGAGATGTACTTGATGATAAGCTGCACAAAAGCACTCTGGACTAGGGCGAAGGTTCATTTTCCACCAGGACTATGACCCAAACCTCTAAGATCATATTGAAAAAGACTTGAAGCTGTAACTGCTGCCAAAGGTGCTTCAATAAAGTGTTGAGCAAAGGCTGTAAATCCTTATGTACATGTTATTTTTTTATTTTTAATACATGTCAGAGAATGTATCAAGCATTTTTTTTTTCACCTTCACCTTCATTATGGAGCACTGTATGAAGAACTTTGAGGTGAAAAATGAATTTGATCCATCTGGAACAAAATATGGAAAAAAGAAAGCACTGTGAATACTTAGATGATAATTTGCCTGAATACCAGTAGATGATTTGTCTTCCCTCATTTATTTTGTTTCCTTTATTCCTTCTGCTTGCACAGGTGGCTGTGGGAGGCAAGTTTTCTCGTTAATGGTAAGCTTCTGAAGTGACTGTATGCAGTGGTCAAATGTAACTAAGTACCCTTACTCAATACTGAACATTTATCATTGCACAAGTAAAAATAAATAGTCTAACATACAGTAACACTTGTGCATAACTATAATATACCACTAAAAGAGTTTAATAGTTGTTCCTTGTTTAATGTCAGAGAAAAGGTTTAACAAATACTAAACAGATAGACTCTCTTATGGTAGAGTTAATATGAAGTGACACCTAGCTAGCTTACAGAGATGGGAAATTAGGGCAAACAACCGATCATTTAAAAAACAATAGTTCAAAGTTCAAACTTATTTATATAGCAGTTTTAAAACAACAGGTGTTGACCAAAGTACTGTCCAATAACATGGACAAGGCAATAAATATAAAAAAAAACAGAATAGTATTTTAGAAGAGAATAAAATCATAAAAAGAGAATAAAATCATAAAAAAGAATAATAGTAACAAACTCATGATGAATCAAAAGCCAGAGAATAAAAACGGGTCTTTAGACGACTTTTAAAAGTATCCAGTGTTGGGGAGGATCTGATAATCAAAGGCAATGTATTCCAAAGTTTGGGGGCAGTCACAGCAAATGCCCGGTCTCCTCTGTGTTTTAATCTGGACCTAGGGATAACCAAAAGCATTTGGTCTGCAGACCTCAAGGATCTTGGGGGAGAATACCAGGTTAGGAGATCAGCAAGATATGTAGGGGCTTTCTTTGCAAGCTCCTTTGACAGCAAGATATGTAGGGGCTAGTCTATGCAACGACTTAAAAACAAGTGTTAAGATCTTAAAGTCAATTCAAAAGCTGACTGGCAGCCAGTGTAGTGATGCAAGTATAGGAGATATATGATCTCGCTTGTGTGTGCCAGTTAGGAGCTAGCTGCAGTCGGCCAGTTGATGAAGAGGTGACACCAGACTAGAGACTATTACAGAAGTCGAGGCGAGATGAGATGAAGGCATGGATCGCTTTCTCAAAATCTCTGAAACAGAGAAAGATAAGATAAGATAAGATAAGATAAGATAAGATAAGATAAGATAAGATAACCTTTATTAGTCCCACATGTGGGAAATTTGTTTTGTCACAGCAGGAGTGGACAGTGCAAAAGTTATGAGGCAAAAATTAGAATACAATAAGAATAAATACAGTACACAACTGTACAGAATAGAATAAAATAAAATACTATATACAGTAGAATAAAATAAAATAAATATACAATAAGATAAAAATAGAATACAAATACAAATACTATATACAACTGAGTAAAAATACAACGATGACAGAAAGGATTATTGCACTTAGTATTATTGCATATGTATGGATGTGTGTGCTTGATCAGTTAAAGTCTTTATTATGGAGTCTGACAGCAGTGGGGAGGAAAGACCTGCGAAATCTCTCCGTCCCACACCGTGGGTGCCGCAGTCTCCCACTGAAGGAGCTGCTCAGTGCTGTCACAGTCTGCTGCATGGGGTGGGAGATGTTGTCCATCAGGGATGACAGCTTAGCCGCCGTTCTCCTGTCACTCACCACCTCCACTGGGTCCAGAGGGCATCCTAGAACAGAGCTGGCCCTTCGGATCACCCTGTTCAGTCTCTTCTTGTCCCCAGCAGAGATGCTGCCGCCCCAGCAGACCACACCATAAAAGATAGCAGAAGCCACAACAGAGTCATAGAAGGTCTTCAGGAGTGGGCCCTCCACTCCAAACGACCTGAGTCTCCGCAGCAGGTACAGCCTGCTCTGCCCTTTCCTGTAGAGGGCGTCTGAGTTATGAGTCCAGTCCAGTCTATTGTTCAGATGAACACCAAGGTACCTGTAGCTGTCCACAGCCTCAATGTCCATACCTTGGATGTTCAGTGGTTGCAGTGGAGAATGCTTGTGCCTGCGGAAGTCTACCACCAGTTCCTTGGTTTTACTGGCGTTGATCTGGAGGTAGTTCAGCTGGCACCAGTCCACAAAGTCTTGGGTCAGACCTCTGTACTCCTTGTCGTCCCCATCAGTGATGAGGCCGACTATTGCAGAGTCATCAGAGAACTTCTGCAGGAAGCACTGGGTGGAATTGTGGGAGAAGTCTGCAGTGTAGATGGTGAAGAGGAACGGAGCCAGAACCGTTCCCTGTGGGGCCCCCGTACTGCAGACGACCCTGTCCGACACACAGCCCTGAGTCCTCACATACTGTGGTCGGTCGGTGAGGTAGTCCAGGATCCAGGTAGTGAGGTGATGGTCCACTCCAGAGTTCACCAGCTTGTCCTTTAGAACCGAGGGAAGAATAGTGTTGAAGGCACTGGAGAAATCAAAGAACATGATTCTCACAGTGCTTCCAGCGGTCTCCAGGTGAGCGAGGGAACGATGTAGGAGGTGAATGACGGCATCATCCGCTCCAATGCCAGGCTGGTAGGCAAACTGAAGTGGGTCCAGTGATAAGCTTATTAGGCGCCGAAGCTGAGCCAGGACCAACCGCTCCAGGGTCTTCATCAGGTGGGATGTCAGAGCCACCGGCCTGTAGCTGTTGAGGTCCTTGGGGCGTGAAGTCTTTGGCACTGGTACAACACAGGAGGTTTTCCAGAGCTGTGGGACTCTTCCCAGCCTCAGGCTCAGGTTGAAGAGGTGCTCCATCACCCCACACAGTTGGTCCGCGCAGGACCTGACGACCCTCGAGCTGATGCCATCTGGACCCGCTGCCTTCTTGCCATTAATCCTCCTCAGTTCCCTCCTAACCTGGGTGGTTGAGAGAGACAGGCTGGAGCCTTGTGTTGAGTGTGTATTGGATGCTGCAGTTGGGGGTGGGGGGGAGTGAGCAGGGTGAATAGAGGAGGTGTGAAGTGTCTGGGCTTAACTTTTGTAATTAGGTGAAGATGAAGGAAACTGGTTATGACTACATTATTTATCTGTTTATGAAATGTTAAATTGCTGTCAAAAATCACCCCTAAATTTCTTGCAAATGGTTTTTTATCACTTTCTAAGGGGCCATGGTCATAATGGTCAGAAGGACCAAAGACAATGACCTCAGTTTTCTGTTCATTTAGATTTAGAAAATTTAGAGCCATCCATGCCTTGACATCTTCTAGACAATCAAACAGTCCCTTCAGAGGATTCACAGATTTTCATTTTAGTGGAAGGTAAATCTGAGAATCATCTGCGTAACAGTGAAACGAAATTCCATATTTTTTAAAAATAGATCCCAACGGGAGCATATAAATTGAAAAAAGGACTGGACCAAGGATAGAGCCCTGGGGGACCCCGCAAAAAAGGGTCGTCTTTGGAGACAATGTGTCTCTGAATCTAACAGAGAAAGTACGATTAGATAAGTAGGATTTAAACCATTCCAAAGCAAGCCCTTTAATTCCGGCACATTGTTCCAGTCAAGAGATAAGAATCCTGTGATCTACTGTGTCAAAAGCAGCACTGAGGTCTAATAATATTAAAATAACAGAATCTCCCGAGTTGGTAAAAGTTAAAAGGTCATTAGAAACTTTAAAAGAAAATAAATCTGCGTATAATTTCAAGTGGGTTAAATTCTAGACTATTTGTCTTTATCCAGTGACTTCCTGTTCATGGAGTCTCCAATGACCAGAACCCCTTTGGTAACCAAACCAACTGCTAGCTGTAGCTTTCTTCCTTCCTTTCTTCCTTCACAGACATAGCTGTAGCTTTGTATTTACAAACTTAAGTGTGGTATAGGTCACCACTTCCTTTATCAGAAATAGACAGCCTAGAATAAAGTAAAGGGCGAATGACAACACACATTTCCTAAAATATCAAATTAGTCCTTTTGCTGGAGATATTTTTAGTGTCTCTACATTGGGGTTAGCTCTACTTTCACTCGGGCAAAGTGAATACTTCTTTTAACACTGCAAAGCTGAACATCGTACATGTTAAACCAGGGCTTTATGTTGGTCAGTCCTGGGGGAAGCAAACTTGAGATGAAGTGTGTCTGCTCTTCAAAACATGTACTGGACAAGTACAATAAGCCTTGACTGATTTATAGCCCAGCAGGAGCTCGTAACTACTACTACCCACCAACTTCTCTTTCTACCAGCGTAGCTGCTCACTGTAAATCAAATCTGCTGCTGGAGATTTTTGGGCACGGGCTCAGCTCTGTGGCACTGCGATCTATATTTAAAAAAACCCTCACCCTGACCTTGTTTCCCAGTATAAAGAAAGTTCCAGACTCCTGGGATGACTGTCATGTTTTTGCTGTGGGCTGTTCCCCAAGTTCCACCTGGACTTGGGGAACCGTGCGGAGTGTCAGAGAGCTGTCAGGCATACCAGAGTGCAGCTGCTTGATTGTCACATTACAACTGACTGCTGAAAAGGATTACTAGCCATTTAAGAAGCAAATCGGGCTCGATCACCAGGCTTATTCACTCAGTGCTAATGATAAAAACCTAAGATGAGCTACCACAGCTACATAGGACAAGTTAAAACGTTTGACTTTACAACATAAATCATGAAAAAGATATTGACTTTGGCATAATAAAGCTGCCTTGCTTCTTCGTGTTCAAATATCACGTTTCTTCTGACATGAAGGCATCAGTGCTTGGGCCAAAGTGTGAACAATAGGAGTGGAAAAGTGTTTGTCGAGTGTCAACTTCAACTCTAAATAGCACTCCTTGCTTGTAGCCTTCCAACTTCTTCATCAGAAATAGACGGCTGAGCAATGAAGTAAAGGGCAAATGACCAAGTTACAGCTTTCAGTCACAAAGCAAAGTGTCCTAACTCTGAACAACAACAACAGCGGCACTGAACATGCATTATATTGTATTTATAGAGAACAATGGTCGTGAAAGCATTGATTAATGATGCTGAGGCTAGTGGCTGATGATCTTTATGTTTTAAAGTTGACACACTTGAAGGAAAATATGCACTGATCAGTTTTAAGCTGCTTTCCCCTCTTGTATCTGTGGAAGTATTGTCTGTTAAATTGTCTGTTAAAATGTTTGAGGCCCATATCAAACATGGCCAAGTATGTCCTCCTTCATTTCTTAGTTTTTTGCATATTTGGTACACTTTCATGTTTCAGATATTCAAATAAATTTTAACAATAAGCATAAATACAAAATGCAGCTTTTAAATGAAAATTTCATTTATTAAGGGAAAAGGTTAACCAAACCAACCTGGACCTGTGTGAAACAGTAAGTGCTCCCTAAAACTAATGATTGGTTGTGTGACCACTGGCAGCAGGAACTGCAATTAAGTGTTTGTGATACCTGGCAATGAGTCTTTCACATTGCTGTGGAGCAGTTTTGGTTCACTTCTCTTTGCAGAATCGTTTTAGTTCAGCCACACTGGATGGAAACGGCCTGCTTAAGATAATGCCAAAGCATCTCAATCTGATTTAAGTCCAGACTACTCAAAACCTTCATTTTGTTTGTATTTTTATTTTGGGGGGCAATTCAGAGGTGGACTTGGTGGTGTGTTTCTTATCATTGTCTTATTGCATAACTTAAGTGAGCTTGAGCTTCAGGCCATGAACTTATGGCCTGACATTCTCCTTCAGGATTTCTGCTAGACAGCAGAATTTATGGTTCGTCAAGGTCCTGAAGTATGATCCGCTGGTATGATCTGTTTATGAAATGCTGTGTTAGTTTTATGCCAGATGTAATAGGACTCAAACCTTCCAAAAAGTTCAACCTTTGTCTATTCAGTCCACAGAATATTTTCCCAAATGTCATCAAGATGTTTTTTGGCAAATGTGAGGCGAGCTTTTGTGTTCTTTTTGGTCAGCAGTGGTTTTCTCCTTGGAACTCTGTATTGTTGAATCATGACCTTAATCTAACGAGTAAAGTCTTCTGTTCTTTAGATAGTGTTCTGGGTTCTTTTGTGACCTCCTGGATGACTTGTAGATGCATTCTCAGAGTAATTTTCGTGGACGATCACCCCTGGGAAGGTTTATCACTGCTCCAAGGTTTCTCCATTTGTGGATAAAGGCCTTCGTCATGGTTCACTGGAGTCCCAAAGCCTTAGAAATGGCTTTGTAAGCATTTCCAGACTGATAGATGTCAGTGACTTTGTTTCTCATTGTTTTTAAGTTTCTTTCTTTCTTTAAGATCTTTTAGGCTCCTTCATTTTGTGGAAGGTTGTTGACAGGTTCTGTTTGATTGACTTAACAGATCTGCCAAGAATCAGGCCTAAGTGTGGCAAGCTAAAGTGAACACAGCTTTCCAAAAAAAGTGTAAAAAAATTGTTCGATTGAGGATCTGAAAGATGTAAGTGTGACAATATGCAAAAAAGAAAATAAAATAAAAAAGAAGAAATCTGAAAGGGGCAAATACTTTTTCACAGCATTGTAGAAATTGCTTCAGGTTGCTCTATAAAACACACCACTAAGGCAGAGTATACGAAAATAACGATTATGACCGTGACTCGTGCACCGTTACTTCAGTACAGTGTAAGCATGAAGCGTGGTGTTGGAAACAAGAAAAGCATTTTTTAGTTTTGTAATCTCAATGATTTTACTAAAGTTTGTTTTAATACCATTTAGAGGCTGATATATATAAAATAGTTTATACCTTAAAAACATGGCATTTTTTCTACTTTTCTCTATTTTAAAATATTTTTTTATTCATTAAGGGATAAAAGTAGATTTCCAACATCAAAGAAGATTTTTGTACCAACAAAATAAAATTTACAACATTTGGAATTTATTCATTGTTCAGATTTATATATTGGTTATTGGTTATTATGCACATTGTTGTCTATTTCGATAAAATTTTAGAAACTTGCAGAAGAAATAGTAAATTTTTGTATGTAATGTAAATAATATTGTGGGATTTTATCAAGGTGATATCTGTTCTGTTTATATTCACATATTCACCTGTGGTGTCTCACCTTACTCTAACAGTGACTTTATCAGCAATGGACACAATGAGAAACTGATCTTTAATGTCTTTCTGTTTCTTTTATAGCAGGAGTGAGACCCTAACCATTGACATCCCAGTTACACCTGTTCAAACTCACACTTCTGCTGCTCTACGTTCACACCTGTTCCTCTTCAGCACGCCCGTATTTTGCATGAGGTTCGCATCACAATGAGGGAGAAGGGAATGACATAATGGGATTCCTGTGTCAAAGTCTTCCAGCTCTAGCTTTACAGTATCAGTACCTTTGCACTGCCACCTATTTTGACTTAGCCATGCTTCAAGAGTTTCATCAAAAATGAAAAGATGATGGCTTGACTTGATATGTGACTATAAGAAATTTAAAAGAATATTACACTTTCTAATTGTTTTTACATGGTTAATACTCAGTAGTAAACTAAAACTGTCCATTAGCTGTTGCTGTCACTATTTTTCATTCAAGCATTCTGCAAGTTATTTTGCTTTCAGCTCTCATTAGCAGGTCTATAATTCATGTGGTGCATTTGGGCTTTGACATTATGTCATATAGCTTATACCCAGTAATTAGTATTCTTGCTTTATAGTGATACATGCACACTGCTTTTTGTGATGAAAGTTATGGTTTTGATTCCATAGAAAGTATACTGTACTCCACAGCTGGATATTGGATGAAAAGCTTGTATATAATTTACTTGTTTTGTAGGTTTTCGTTTCTACTAAGGCATCCATCATAAAGGGTTTCTGACGTATTTAATAAGGCCTTTGCATGTACTTAATATAGATCAGTTAGACGTAATTAACAAGTCTGTGGTTGTGAAGCAATAAAGAAATCTCTTTGGCTAATGTTTACAATTTTGATAAAAGTTTTTAATATTTTTTTTAACAATAATAAGTTGTGCACAAACACTCATAAATAAACCATTAAATGAATGACTTTGATGTTCGCAAAGGATGGCAAAACTATCCGAGTGATTCAGCTCTTCAAGAGAGAAATATATCAACATCTATGTAGGGGTGGGGAACGCCAGGCCTCAAGGGCCAGTGTCCTACAGGTTTTCTAAAACCTTCAAGATACCGGCCCTTGAGGCCTGGATTCCCCAACCCCTGGTCTACTGGATGGATTAATCTATTAGACATTCATGTTCTGTTAGTCATTTTTAAATACCTTGTCATGCAAACGTACTCACTAAAAATGGAAGACGTGATAAATATTTTTACCTGCTGAACATTGTAGTTTCTATTCCTATTGTGAGCATGGCATCAGTGTGACTCTTCGGATGTAGTATGAAGAGCACACAGAGAAAACACAGACTATCTGATCACTCACCTCGTGATTAACTTCAAAAGGCAACTGGCTCTTAGTTCATTCACTCGTCATTTAGTCAAATTTACAACTCCAAAATGGATGATGCACGATAATAGTAAGAAAGCCGATAAGCCTTGATAAAGGCGCTCTTATTAAAATTCTAATTAAAAAACACACAAGGATCCACACCTCAAATCATAAGTTAACACTGGCACATCCTGCCTAGGCCTGCTACAGCTGCGTGAAACATTTTCACGAATAACATCCAGCTTTGTTACTGTTATGGCTTTTTTTTTTTTGCAAAAAAAAGTCTATGAATACTTGTGTATGCAAGTATCTACTGTAACAACAGTTCAGTGAACAAATCTTATTGTATTCAACAAACAGGTTATAGTCTGGCTGCTTTGCTTATCTATTGTGCATTTACATGCCACCTACTTCAGCTTTTTATGCGTTGCAGAAACATTAGAGACCTGCAAGACAATCGCAACATGCACTCTGTTTAAAAAAAGCCTGTAATTAACAGTGAATGTAACCCGGTGTTCCTGTCAGCAGTGCACATACGTTCAATTCTGCCTAAATGTATTGTGACACTTTCAGCATTTTTTTTATTGATTGCCTTGTTTGAGTTGTTTACAAATATTGTATGTATGGCTTCAGCAATAAAAAAAAATGGAGGAAAAAAAGTTCTGGTTCTGTTTTAATTTTAACCAATGAAAGGAAATGCTGTCATTTGTAACCATTTGTGAAATTATGGTGTGTTGAAAACACAGTGGAGGGTGACGAGGCAGGAATCTACCTGCAAAACATGTAGCACGTGTGTGTGTGTGTGTGTGTGTGTGTGTGTGTGTGTGTGTGTGTGTGTGTGTGTGTGTGTGTGTGTGTGTGTGTGTGTGTGTGTGTGTGTTAGTATCTAGTTCCTTGTGTGTCTGTAATGTCCAGCTCTCTAACAATAGACTGATCAGCCATAGGGTGTTGCAATCACATGAGTCAGAAGGGCTGGACTATGTATCCTTGATGCTTAACCTGTTTGTTAAGTTCAAGGAGCTGGAGTCTGTCGCTCGCCTCTGAGCTCCTCTGTCTGGGTCACAGGTAAGAGCACGCATGCTCTGTGTGGGGAAATGTTACCAAATAAATCTTGTTTAACCTTAAATATTGAACTGAATTAATCGATCAGTTAGTTTATCACTGAATGAAATCTGGTCTTGGATTGTTTTCGCAGCATGCTGAAATCTTTTTAAGCCACATTACAAATCCAACAAAACTGTCTCCATGGCATCTTTATAACATCTTCTGTGACTGTACAGCAGCTTGAACATGTACGCACACAGACACTATTGATAAATTCATCATTTTTGCTTACTTTTACATTTTGTTATAATAAAAACTTGTTATTGGCAGAATAATAAGCAGATAATAATAAGTAGACAATAACACATTCTATACATGAGTAGAATTTCAATGTTTTACTTCAAACTTAACTGGAGATATTAACTTTACATTTGAAGCCGTTCTGCCTACAGCATCACCATCTGCACAGTAATAAAACACTTTTTTATAGTTGTCGTCAGTAATTTCAAACTTGTGACAGGACTTTGATCACATTTAGTTGAATAACTATGTGTGTACCCTTTAAATACGCATACAGAAGTGTTTTATTTGGGCATATTGAGTAGGAGTGTTTTCCAGTTATTGTGTTGCTGCTGTTGTCCAGTTAAAGATCAGAATAGACATCTTCAACTCTGGCCAGGCTAAGATATCTGATCCAACGCTGACCCTCATTGTAAACTGTGTGAACGGTTGCTATCTCAGGATCTACTATGCTGCTTAATGATCAGAAATAGTTGTTGGTGTAAATATAGGCTAATAGGGTGTCCATTTTGCAGAGCTCACCCTTAACAAAATGTCTGACACAGAAGAAGTCGGGAAGGAAGAAGTTCAGTATGTGATCAATTTTACACTTTTTTTTAATCTTCATGTTATTATGAGTGCAACATTTCTTTATTGTGTAATTAAGAGGACATTTTTAATTGTGGCAATGTTTCTGCTCTCTTCCAGGGAAGAAGATGGTAAGAAAATTGCATCTACCCATTATTTTATACACCTGATTTCATTCCCAGTTTACTAATCATGTGTGCTCCTGGTCATCAGCACAAGATGACTCAAAGACCAAGCCTAAGTACGTTTCTTAACTTCCCTTACGTTGAGCAGTTTAAACCTCACTTAGGACGAATCATTCAACGATAAACTGTTCACACCTGCAGGTTTATGGCAAACATTTCGGCCCCGAAGATCCCTGATGGTGAAAAGGTGGACTTTGATGTGAGTCAGCCTCATCAAACGTCTCTCTGTTTGAAACTGACCAGACACATTTCTCACAATGTTTGGTTTTTTGACGCAGGATATCTACAGGAAACGTCAGGAGAAGGATCTAGCTGAGCTGCAGTCTCTGATCGAGGCTCACTTCGTCCAGAGGAAGAAAGAGGAAGAAGAACTCATTGCCCTCGTTAATAGAATTGTGAGTTGGTTGCAGAGCAGTCACAGTGTCTGTACCCGGCTGAAGTTCACCGTGACTGCGCGCACCTTTGTGTGTTTCTTGGTTGTTGTTTTTTTTTAGGAGAAGCGTCGTTCTGAGAGAGCCGAGCAGCAAAGGATCAGGGCGGAGAGAGAAAAGGAGAGACAGAACAGACTTACGGTACGGACGTGGATTTACACCTTCAGTCTACTGTTTATTATTCCACCTGCAGCTAAAACAGTATTGAATGATTGGCTTGTGCTGCATGCAGGAGGAGAAGGAGCGTAAGGAGCAGGAGGAACAAAGGAAGAAGATGGATGAGGACGCAAAGAAGAAGAAGGCCCTCTCAAACATGTCTCAGCAGTACGGTGCTGGACAGAAGGTCTCTCAGTTTCCTGTGAATGACAGAATTAGAATAGTATGAAGCAGACATCTGCTTGCTTGACTTAATAAGAATGGATCACCTGAGTGGATAGTCCACTGTGATGCTTCAACTGCAGTAGCTTTGCATGATTTACAGTTAAAAGTACTGGGCCCCTCAGTTTACCCACAAAGCTGGTTTTATCTACTCCACCTTTACGACTCTTCTCCCATTAAGCTCTCTCTTTTGATTGGCTGTCTTTGATAGACAGAAGCCTTGAAGGTGGAAAACAATGTCTGAAACTGAGCATTCCCAGCTCTCTGAAGACTTCAGGATTACTTGTACATATGCTGGAATGCAGTTTAAAATAAGTTAATAATAATAATACATAGAGAATGTTGAGGCGGATTCATGCTCATTCTTTATGTTATGTTAAGCAGAGTGACACCAGAAGAGGCAAGAAAACAACTGAGAGAGAGAAGAAGAAGAAGATACTGGCTGAACGCAAGAAACCTCTTAACGTTGATCACCTGAGCGAGGATAAACTCAAGTATGACAACACTATGCAGGGCTTCTTCAGTATTCATAGTTCATTATGTTTCTAAATATTGGCCACAGATAACTCGTGTTAATACTGCAACATATTTAATAGTAACAGGTAATTTGATACGTTTTTGGTATGAATTTCTACTTTAGGGATAAAGCCAAAGAACTGTGGGAGTCACTCATGGGGCTGGAGGCTGAGAAGTTCGACCTCAGTGAGAAACTCAAAAGACAGAAATATGATGTAAGTCATGAACTATTAATCCGTTCTGTGATATTACTGTCATTATTTAAAAAGACAAAATAGAACATTGAGTGTATTTATGACCAACAGCACGAGAAACACCTGAAGGCAACCATCCTGCATTTATCATTTATTGATATTTGTTGGTGTGGTTTGCTAGTTTCACGATTCACGTTAGACCCCGTTGTGTAAGATTATCAGCCTTTTTATTTCGAAACACTGAGGAGATGTTTATGTGCCGTTGCAGATCAACCTGCTTCTCTCTCGTGTTCAGGATCACCAGAGGTAAGCACACAGCTCCCCCGCTGGATCTCTTCCTATTTTGATGACCTTCTAAGGTTTCTTGTCTTACATAAAGCTTCTGTTTCTCCATTTCATACTTTTCTAAGATACGATTTCACCACTCACAATCAGAAAATAGATCAGAGACCGCAGTTATGAGTGTATTATGTTCTAAAAAACAGTGTCACTCAGCTCAGCGGATACTCGAGAAATCTATCATCTGTGACATTATTAGAAAAACACATCACGTACCCTGTTCTTATAGTTTGAATTTATTTTCTGTTAAACAAACAGCATGCAGCTTGACAGCATACCCCCATGAAGTCAAAAGCCTTAAATGTTTGCGGTTAAAATTTCTGCACTTAAAATATTACCAACTTAATCATTTCCACATCATCTCATGACTCCCACAGTCTTTGTATTTCCGTCTTTAACATCTGTACCCTGGGTAATGGCATGTCGAATTGCTAAATAATGAAACTATATGATATCCGTGTTTATTAAACTCATTGGTATCCCGAACCTTTTCAGTGCCAAAGGTCGTGGAAAAGGCAAGATGGGCCGTGTGAGATAAAGCTGCTACAAGATAGAGTCGAGGCAAACGGTGACACCAGCGATGGACCCTGGTGTCTATTGTCCATGTGTTCATTCTTCTATTGTGTAAGGTTATGTGTCAGTTGCTATGGTCATAAAAGTACAAAACAAGTGTTTCTGTGTAAATTTGTCCACTATAACAACTCTTACACAAAAATTCACACTGAACAGCAAATGTGTCTAATTTTGCATTGTTCTTGTGTCGCTTTAAAAATAAAGAAATAAAGAAATAATGAATGTATGATGTATTGGTATGGGGTATGTTAACAATTACAAAAAAGTGCATTTCTTTTGCAGTGCACAAATTACTTCAAAATCCAATAAAGAGGGCATATACATGGTGTCACATGAGTTTTCATTTGTAGCTTTAATCAAAATCTACAGTTGGAGCGCATATTCCTCAGCAAGGCCCCACATAGTCGTGATGTATAATATTATTTATGTACTGTTTTACTTACATTAAGAAAAATATAATAATCTAGGACAGAAGTATACGTGATGCCGATGGCGAGTGACTAAAATGTACTTCCCCTGATTATTACTTCCTTGCTGTACATTAAAACTATGTTTCCATATACACATATCCACACCAGTGCATTTCTGAGTTGTCTCTACAGCCTGAGCTGCTGCATGACTCGACAGGGAGGTGGGATGGTCCACATGAAGACAGTGAGGGTCCCCACAAGGATGAAGAGAGCTTGCTGAAGATTGCTCATCCTCACCACAGGTGGGTTTCTCGGATCTCTGCTATCACCTGGCTGGCTTTCTGCAACGCCTAGACACAGAGATGAGAAGACAGATGTAATCTAATAACTGATTTTAATGTCGTCATCACACCGCATTAGGATCATACTGGGATGTACAGTTTCTCCATCAAGTCACACAAGAGAATCATAAGTCTGATTTACTGCGGTAAGTAGAGGGATTTTTATGCTAAAAAGATTTGAAAAATCATCTGCTAGATTGATTCATTTCTCGTGCCTCATATTGGCTTCAAACAAATGTCTAAATGAACGTTTGTACAGAAAGATGCTGTGTTCACAGAACAGTCAGTGAAACAATAACTTCAGAGCACTGAGGAACCATGTATATCTCTAATGTTGCCATAACAAAGCATGCTAAATAGTTAAGGCTTTTCCTAATTCATAAGACATTTCTTTGTCTTTGGAAAAAGAAGTTATATATTGTGGCATGCAGAGGAATCTTCACAAGGAAGCTCCACACACAGATTGAGCTTGCTGTTTGACCCCAAGCTGGTAGGGGGAGCTCTTTATTAAACACTTGCTGGTGCTACACTGTGCTTCGAGGGTCAATAACAGCGTAACAGAACTCATTTATGGTACTGCATTCTTTCTATAAAACAATAACTGTCAGTGACTTTGTACCGCAGTACAAACACAACATTTAAGATAATAGTTAAAAGTAACGTAACCATAAACAATAAAACAAGAACATCTAAACAGCAGCACGTCCTAGGGCATGATGAGAGAGAACTAGCTGCTCCCTCAACACGCCACAATATTATATTTACTGGATAAAATATAACTTTGTATGACATTGGCTCATGCTTTTTTGTGATGAATCTGTCACCTTGAGCATGTCAGCAGCCTCGTTGCGTCTTTGAGCCATGTCCTCGGACTCTGTCAGCAGGTCGCTCAGCAGCGTCGTCTTATATAACTGACCCACCAGCTCACTCTGCAGGCAGTCCTTCACATGGTTCACCAGGAAGTGCATCACTGCCTTTGGTACACTGAGGCCAAACGCAGTAAAACGTATAGTAAGGATTAACGATGTTAACGTTTACTCTGTTGCAGATGAAAAACCGTGAATCCTTACCTGTCTTGGATGTTTTTCCGAACAATGAGGAAATAAGACTTGATGAGTCTCTCGATGACCTCACAGTCTCTCTGCTCCCGAGCAGACAACTTTCTTGATACTGGAACAGGCTGACAATGAAATAAGAGAAACTCTAATAGCTATAATATTCGGCAGATTAGTGCACTTACAATACATCTACAGAACATTTTACCAATACCAGATATTGCCATCGAGCAAAAACAATTTTTAAACCTGCTTATACAAATGCAGAGTTCTCACCACATCTAATAGGTTGACAGCATAGCCCTTCTGGGGACTTGCAGTGATAAGAGGCTGGGGCATGGCCCTGTCACCAGCTGGAATCTCCTCGCCCTTTCTCACCATGCTCCTCCAGTTGCCCGTGCCACTGTCTGTCTGGTCACTGACAGAAGAGCTCTGAGAAACACTGGCTGCTCCCTACAGAGGGGAGAGATATAAGAGGTAATGAAAACAAGTAAAATCATCAGCTGATCCAACATTAAAAAAACCCCAAAAAAACAGAGCACATCCAGAAGGAATTTCCTGATAATTTTTGACATGCTTCAAATATCAGCATGCCATAGGTCTTCTTTGACTTCAGTACAAAGACGTTCATCCAGATTGGTGCTCATTGTCCTGACTGTGAACTGAGCAAGCAAAGGGAATGTGTGGATAAAATGACAGGCAGTGTGTGACTGGGTGAAGCAATCATGACACAAAGGCTTTTTAAAGTTATTTAACTATATAAAATTTGATATAAATCCTGAGTGTAATGGCTCTTGGCACAAAATGTAACAGATTTACCTAAACCAGATCTTGAATATCTTTCTTTGGAGTGAATATATAATAAAATTACAAAGAGTGTCCATATCATATAGTCTACCAGTGCTAGTAAGGTTTTCTTCAATTCCCCATTAAAAGAAACCCCAAAACAAACAAAAACCTCATGTCATTTCAGTTGAGCTGGGAATTGTGCTTTTTCTATCCGTGCAACCAGCATGCAGAAAATAGGGTTAGATGCAAATCAAAGTGTAAGAGCCAAAGAAACACAGTTTGGCTGATTTTAAAGGAATCAAAGAAAGTCTGGGGGTGGGCAGATGTAGACACAGGCAGGGGAAATGAACAAGACACACCTTAGTGACCTCGCCCTCATGGGCAGAAGTTTCGGTGGGGGAGAGAGACTGCCCCCCAGGACCTTTAAGGGACTAAAGAAAGACATAAGGAAGAAAGGAGAGGAGCATGGACAGGAGCTATAAGCGGAAGGTGTGCATGAGCCTTACATACAGTAAGATAGAAGAAATGCCCGACATACAAGTTGGGCAGCTTCAGGTTAAGCAGACTGAAAGCACATAATTTTTTTATTTGTATATTTTATTATATTCTTATAACTTTATATATGCATGTATACGTGAACAGCTGGTTTTGCCCTGACTAAATAAATCTACATATGCAGGAAAGAAGAAGTTAAAGTGCGTTACCACAAAGCAGTTACTCTCAGACAGACAAACTGTACCTTATCTCTGGGAACGGCAGAGGGCAGATCTCTCAGTCTATTCCGTCTCTGCTCCTACAAAAACAAAATTTTGAAAAATATCACAAGCAGAAGAAGAGAAAATTCTCCCTTTTCTGGAAAAGAAAAATCATAATTAAAAACAATCAGTGTGAGGTGACAAAAGAGGATTACACAAACACTGCATTAAATAAATGTAAATGAAAGTAGTGGCCAATCTCTTACTTCGATGTTGTTGTTCATAAGGCCACTGGCATCAGCAAAGTCGGGGTGTTTGGTGTTGATATACGCCAGCTCAATGGCAACCAAGTTATGTACCTGAAAATCGATTCAGAAAATAGGTTTTTCAGATTAGGGGCTGTTTGTTAACTTCCTTTATAAATACCACAAGTGTGAGGAGTTCCTGACCATTTCATTTGTGACTGGGAGCCTTTTTCTGAGAAGGGATGTGACCACCTCTACTATAGCATCATGAAGCTTTGGAAACCTCAGTAACTCCTGCAGAGATGATGAACAATCAATCAAAATGAAAGCCTAATGTTACAACCTTCGGCAATTACAGCACACCTCTGTGCTTTAGTCGCTGGTGAGGGCGTGTCTGACCTGCGTGCTGTAGTTACTGCAGTGCTGGATGATCCTCTGCATCTCCTCGTGAACGAGCTCCACGCAGCGCAGGCTGGGCTCTTCCAGACGCTTGACCTGCCGCTTCACGAGCAACTCAAATGAAACCTCGGGCACAAACAGAGCCGGCCTCGGGCCCTGACAAAGGCAATTAAAGTGTAAGCTTTGAAAAAAGTGCCTTTTAAGACTATCAAATCAACGGATGTCACAGAAACCAACCGTTGCATTTCTGATTGCAGTGAGCACGTCAATGGTTGTCAGACCACCCAGAGGATCGACTGACTCCAACGTGCGACCGAACGTCTCGTGGAATATATAACAAATCCGTGCTCCACCACACCTGAGGAGGAGAAAGGACCACATTAAAGCACACTCAGATGCAGAATGGGCTTTCATTAAGGAAAGTATGATGCTAGCGCCCCTTGGTGGCATAACAAAGTAAATGCAGTTTAGAGTTGTGTAACTCACAGTTCAGCTGTCTCGATGTACTTGGCCGTGCCCTCTATTGTGTTGCAGTACTCTGCAGCAAACTTGGTGATAATCTGCAGCAACGTGGCACTCTTATCCTCGACAGGTTCACCGTAACTGTTGAGTAAAGACTGATACTGCGCTGCCAGCACATTGATCCTCGTCTTCAGCTCAGGGAGACAGTCTCTGATGTGGTGCATCAGTAACCTGTGGTAATAAGAAAGGAAGTCGGCAGGCTTGTTACGGACTAGTGTAGCCAGTGCTGTTTCATCTTGTCAGGAAGGGACTAAAACTCAAACAATTAGGCTAAAAAAAAAGGTCAATATTTCAAATTTAAATACATACATAATGTATCACTTTCATACCTGTTCAATGTTCTAGCCAGATATTTGGTTCCATTTCTGTTTGCGAGGGAGGGGTACTTCTTTTGTAAGAATGCATGTTCATCTCGAATAGAATCTGCCACCAGCTTCTTCTGATTGATATCCAACTGGCTCCTGATCAAGTGCACAAACAAAAATAACTATGAGGCTGAGTTGAACTTAAAAGGCGCAGTTTTGCCTTGTGTGACCACTCACTGCACCGATACCTGTTTACTACTCCAATAATGCCCAGTTTAACAGGGATGACTCTGCCCATCAGGACATCCATGGCGTCCGTACCAGCATCCATCAGGTCAAGCTTGGTTATCACTGCTAGCGTCCTCCTACCTAAACACAGAACGCACAAACCCAATGTTAAAAAAACCACTGCTGAGGAAAGAAAAGCAAAGAGCACGTGTGAGGGAGAAATGAAAATAAATGCTTGTGCTGATTTAACTAAAAACAACCAGGAGAGAAGAGGAAACCAAAGCAAAACAGGGATGCCATTTACCATCAGGGTCAACCTCACGGGCCACCTTGAGAGCCTCTGATGTCGCCATATCTGTGTTGGCAGCAGTCACAGCCAAGATGATTGAATTGGGGTTGGAGATATACTTTAAAATCAGCTCTCTGATCTGGATCTCTATGTCTTTTGGCTGATCGCCCACTGGTACCTGTTTTAACAAATACAAGTAGACTTTATCCATGGCAGATGACCACAGCTGATTAATAAATAGCAGTGGGGTATTAAAGCCTACAACCACATAACTACTCATGTAAGCACATTTATTTAACACTTATCAGTCCTTTCAAGCTACATGTAACTAGCTTTCATCTGAATAATCAATGAATGTGACCTGGACAGAGATACATGAGCAAGGAGAAAGAAAAAATCATTAAATCAGCTAATGTACAATATGGATCAATATGCTTCCTAGTTCCTGTTATAAAACGTACAAATAGCTTAGCAAACTTGTCTTACCTTGGTGATGCCAGGAAGATCCACTAATGTGAGATTCACAACTTGTGGAGAGAAGATTTTTAGGTGAATGGGTTCATCGCTAATTCCCTGCAAACATAATAAAGCACCTTTCAGGTTGGTGTGGACATTTAAAGCTCATCCATTTTCTCCATTCATGTTTGACACTCACTTTGTTACTGCCAGAAATTCGTTCCGTTTCTGTCTCGATTTCGTGTCTGATTTCCTCAAAATCTGCGTAGATCTGAAAAGATGATTTAACCATGAATATTAAGGGGGTAAGAATGAGCAACATTAATTTTAAAAAGCATTTGTTGACACTGAAAAGACAAGGACAGCCGGGAGGAGCAGAAAGTACATGACAGGGAACACTTACAAAGAAATCCTGAGAAAATCCAATTGATATCACGAGGCTCTCAGCACCTCATAAGAGCTTATTTGTTCAAACATGAAGAACTACAGTAAATGAAACTCAGAAAAAGACACAATGTAGCTTTGGAGGACATTAGCCCTGTGGCCAAAAAGATATTTTTAGCAGCTGAAAGGGTGTGTGTGCCTGATCCTGTAACATGTTTTACATTTGAGGCATGCCGCAAAACCAGAAAATGTCGTCCTGTTCAATGCAAATGTGTCAAAGTAAATATGGGGCAAAGAACAAAGATGTGTCTTTTTTCACCTTTGTATTTGAAATATTCAGATGTTTCTAATACACAGTACAGCATGGGCATGAGAGTGTTAACCTTGTGGAGAATAGGCTGAAAAGTCTACCTTGTTTTTGGTGTGTAGGAATTTGCCCCATTCTTCTCCATCGATGCCTGCAGAAATACAAAGTCGAGGACAGATGTTTTAGATACAGATTACGTGATAGATGTGGCCTTGAGACAAACGTTACTATTATTACATCCCTGATTTAAATGTGTTTTCTGCCGGCAAGGATGTGAAAGATAAACTCTTCAGAGGAGAAGGCGCCACAGCTGAAGAGCTGTTCTCACATAACAGTAAAGGAAGTAAATAACCTAAAGCAAAAATAAAGTGCATTCTGGAAAGCAGAAACCTAGAAAGGCTATTTAAAAAAACAAAACAAATCAAAGTAAGCTGATTTTTGATGCAATAATCAACAGGTTGGGGTCTGTTGTTCATCTGAAGGAAGCTGCTCTATGAGGCCCTTATAATTATTTTCAACACAATTGTATATTTTTTGACCAGAATATGCCAACTCTCTCTAACAAACTTCAAATGACAGACACCAGCCTATTTGGGCGGAAGGGCATGAGATGAAGCCACATGGTTTTGCAGTTTTGGAAAAGCTATACAAATACAAAGCAAGATGGGGACAAATACAGAAAAGAGATGGGTGGTGGGGAGCGTTGGATTCGGTGGGGGGGCTGATTACATAAGATACAAACACAGTGGGATACAGAACATGGGAAAAGGAGACCTTTGTAAAGGCGTCCGTTTTTCTTGGATTCTGCAGTTAAAGAGAGACGACAGGAGAGAAAAGAGTTAACTCGGCAATCTGCAGCCCCTGCATGAGACTCTGCAGTAATGCAGAGTCACTCTGCAGTCATTCCCAGAGGGCAGGACAAACTACACGCAGGATCTTGGCACATTTCAGTTCCTTGTTTTTGTTTTTTACTGAGAAGCGGGTGGCATCTGTTCTCAATCAGAGATAATAACACCATCAATACGAAGTCACTCTAACTGCTCTAACAATAAAAAGCAATTAAGAATCTGTTTAAAGAGCTCCCTTTATTTTACATTTTATTAAAGCTGTAAATTTTGTCAGAAAATTGGAAGCATAGTGGACTAATCCAACTACTAAACAAATGCCAGTCTGAAAAATGCGTTAGAAAACACCAAAGGCTGAAAATGTGTAAAAAGTTGACTTTAAAACTAACTATTTAGAAAAATATAAATGTTCATTTTCGACATAAAAATTAGAAGAGGGGACAGTTATGTTACCATTCTCTTCTGTGGGTTTTCTGCGGTCTTCTTGGTCGATGTGCACTAGCTGGAGGACGAGAGGCCGGCGTGTGACAACACCAGTCCCTCGTGGCAGAATATCCCTGCCAACCAGGCTCTCCAAAACCGAACTCTTCCCGCTGCTCTGTAGAAAGTAACAACAACAAGATCATAAACAACAAAACTCCCCCCAAAGGGCGTAATCTTGACCCGATTTTCACCAAAATTAAATCAGCTCTTGCTTTTATTGGTATCTACCACCATGCAAAATTTAAACACAGTACTTAGAAAACTGGACACCAGACTGGTAACAAACAGTCAAACAAACCCAATTACACACTCCCTCCTTTTGGGTGGAGAACAAAATCACCTCATATAAAAGGCTCAAGTATGAATGACTCATTCATTGGCCAGAAAAAGTTGTTTTCAGCATACAGAAAAAAAACCTCTTAACTGACACAGAGTTTTGCATTCACAGACGAGATTTTGGTGCCCCACACAAAAGAAAAACCTCCCGACCATAATAAATGTATTTTACCGGTGTGGTTAATCAGGGCTTCATTTAATCGAACATCATTTTTAATTACATGGTCAGAAACAGCAAAAAGCATCATTTTGGTCTGATTCTATTTGCTGTACATGAACCAATACTCTCACACAGGAAGCCCCATGAGAGGTTAGCATTACACTATTTTTTAAAGCCCATTTTCGCTGAACAAATGTTTTCAGGCATTAGTAGAGGAACTAGTATTAATTTAGGAACTAAAGTTTGGAGTTCTGACAAACATTCAAGTTTTTTAACCTGTGCACTATTTTTGTCTACACAGGAGGGAAGCGCTATAATGCATTAACACCAGTATAAGGGATGGTGTTTCTATTGATACAGGACTGTGTGAAAGTCTCAAGCCACCCCTCATACATGGAAAGAGGGAAATAAATGCAACGATTATTTAAACCTGCAAAAATATATGGAAACACAGTACATAAGGCAGAAACAGAATTTGTAAAATTCTAATGAGCTTTAAAGTCAAACTTTCATATGACCACCTTTATTCTTCTTCACAGCCTGAACTCTCTAAGGCAAACTTTCTTGCAATTTCTTTAAGTAGTCTTCAGGAGTAGGATTTGAATGATTTGAAATTGAAGACCTGCTGATTTTCAGTTCAGTTTTTGTGTAATGTTGGCATAGCTCAGCCTTTCTACCTTTTTCAGTTCCTTAAGAAATGCTTCTTGACAGCCACCATTTCTGATTGGTGAACACTAGATGTATCAACTGAAGAGCCAGATGCATCTCTCAGGTCACTGCTGGACTTTTACCCTATTTCTTAAGGACATGACTTTCAGATACTGTGCATCTGCTACAGGTAGGTTTTTAGGCCTGTGACGATTTCTTTTATTCTCCACTTGCCCAGATTCTTCAATATTTAAGGAGACACTTGCATAGCGCTGTAGGCTTGATTCAGTTTGTAGTTGAGTCATCTCTAACGAAACTGTGTGTAAAGTGAAATACTTCACATAGCTAGCAAAATGCACATAAACGGCCAGGTAATCTTCCACAGTAGGAGCAGCAGCTGTAGCAGTAAACCTAAAGTTGATCTGACTGCTATATGTCGGTCTAATGATGGACAAGACACACACACAAAAAACAATTATTAAAACCTTCAGTGTAATCTCTGAGCTGCTCTTAACTGAAGCAGAGCATTGACAAGGACAAAGATTAAAAGAACAGACACAAGCACGTTGCATCCGGTCTTAATGGGTCAAAAACATCCTTTGGCTTGCCTGGTTTTACTCTAACACCCTCACATCCCTGCCAATACGTCTGAGACAGTCACATCCCATTAGCCTTAGGCAAAACCTCCCACTTTAAACCACTTAGGCTTCAATGTCTCACTACTCCACAAGGTAGTGAGAAACTGTATTATAGATGTTGACTTCATGTCAGTAATAGTTTTTGTGGTGCTGCTAAATTGCACTTGGGTACAGTAGGGTGAAAGACGTTTTTAATTAATTGTTCACCGCTGTAATATTAACAAAGATGCGATAAATATAACTAATAGTATATTAAATCTCTAAAGAATTGGCAGATAAAATACTGATGGGATGCACTAGTTGTAGATAGGTGTTCTTCAGAAATTGGCAAACTTAAATTTAGTCTAGGTTATTCATAAAGTCGTAAGTACAAATTGTGTTTTCCATAAAAACGACAGACGGCTGGTCAAATTGTTTATGTAACTAGATTAAGAAAAACAGCACTTGATTTTGTTTTCTGGAGACTAACCACAAGGCTAGAACATGTGGATAAACACTACTGTAAACTGTCAACCGTAACCCTGCTTAGTTTACTATGGCAGTAAACTAAAACAATTAAAAATCCACGTTATGCTTTTATGGACAGTTAATAGTACTGTGTCTGCGTGAAAGTGAAAGAAAAACTGCGGTGAAAACAAAGAGTCAAAACAATAAGTTGCTGCAGGCTAACTAAAAGTTAGCTTTCAAGCAAAGTGACGTCTCTCACCTGTGTTCCCACAACAACTATCTGCGGCAGTTGGATTGTGTCTGCGCCAACAGTTGTAAATACGTCTTGCAGCTTGTTTATGACAGGTATAAGTGCCTCCATTAGCGCCGATTCTAAACCTGTCAAACAGAGAACTTTCTTAACGCACACGGGTACAAAGTCATTCAATGTCCCGCAGCTAAAAGCTACTGGTTTGTCTTCGGATCGGACATCTACGCACGTAGTTAGTCACAGTTGCATTATGGGACTTGACGTTCACGACAGTCAAACGCAGCTACGCCTCTTTCTCGGGATTCGATTGTTGCCGAACTACATTTCCTAGAGGCTACATCGTGAGCCGTACTCCCACAATAATAATTATTTTTCCCGCAACGCAACAGTAACCACGGTGAGCGTCAAAAATATTTATAGGAACACAGACAAAAATTAAATTCTAATTCAAAGTTTTGTCTGGACATTTTATTATGCCCTGGCTATTGCTTATTTTACTACATTATAGCAGAGTGTCAAGTGCACTTCATACAGGAGCGAACTAATGAGGAATATTAACAGTGTTAAACTCAACCAGCACTGATGCTTGTAGTACACAAGAGGCATTAAAAGCCTATATGCTTCCGAGGTAGTTCAGTTTTAACAGTCCTTCCACAATTTACTTTACACATACCCTAACACAACAACGTTTTTAATGGAAATAACACAACCAGACTGATGCAACATTGACAATTTATTTTTAAGCAATAAGGAAGCGTTTTAATTTATGACAACTCAAATTAAAAAAATGAGTATGTTAAGTTCAGCATACTAGCGTTTGCTGATACTATTGTGCTGACTTCTTTAAATATAAACTTTAGTTATTAATGATTAATGAATATTGGAGGCAATACATTGTTGTGGTATGTTGTGTAATACATGTCAGAAACATTGTGGGTCTCAGTGAATCAGAGAACCACTGCTAGGCCTGCAAAACCTTTGTGAAACATATTTTATTTGAATCAACATCATTTGTATCTGACAAATTATCTTGAGGCTAGATGAAGCAATTTCCACTTAAATCCAAGTCCCAAACAATCCTCTCTTACTTGTATTTTTGGCTTTCCAGCTATCAACCAATTTCTTTCATGTTGAACTGGCTGTAATTTCATGATCATAGTGTTCATAAAAGGTCCAGCATTGTAGAGTACAAGAATATTTTATTATTTCAAGTAAAAACTCCAAAACACAAGTTAGACAAACCAACATGTGGAGGTTTACAAGTTTTTTGTTTCTGCTCATTTGACAGCTGCAAGCAAAACACTGCTGGCTGCCACTGTTTCTGCCAGTATATGTGATTGTGGAGTTAAAATAACAAACCCTTTACAAAGAACCTGTACAAAATAGTGGTAGGCGAACTCGTAACACATACATTTCTGTGCAATATTGAGCAACATATATTTTTTTCTTAAATTTTATGTTATTTATTTTTCCACAATTGTAACAAGATAATGTTTTTAAACTTCATTATCAAAAGAAGGTGCTTGGAAAAAATACTGACAAAACTGCTTACTTCACCACTAAGCAAAAAACTACAACAATCACTCACAAGTGAAAATATGCTGGAAATATGTTGGAAAAAGATAGCTTATTTCATTTTAAAACTAAGCTAAATTGCCTGTTTATTCAGTGCCTGTCATTCCTGAATGTCAGTGCTTAACACAAATGTTCACGCTTCACAGTATTTTGAACCAACTGGCTTTCTTCAACTTGAAAAATACAAATATGTTGTATGCTTTTAAGGCATTTTTTTAAGCCATTTACATTGCACCCTATGATGCAGTGCAGTCTGTGTAAGTAGTTACCATATTACCTCTGCGTTGCGTTACTGTTCTACAGTGCTGTTTCGACGTACCATGAAACCGGTTTTCAGTCTGTTTGGTGTGTCTGTCAAAAGTAAACATTCTCTCAATATCATCAAACATATCATTGATAACCCCGGCTCCAAAACCACCTTGAAAGTGTCTTTTATGTCTGCTGTGGGACCTGGAGTGTTCATCAAAGTGTCTTCGGTGACGGGCGTGTCTGTTCTGGCTGTAGATGTCAAAGTCCTTAAATATGTCATTAAAACTGAAGGTGAAAGGTTGGTGGGCACCTTGTCTGTGTTTGCCTTGCGTCTCCCCATCGAAGTACGCGTCAGTGTCCCCGAACTGATCATACTCGCTTCTTCTTGCCTCATCTGATAAAGTTTCATAAGCTGCACAGAAATACAGAAACACAAAATTCAGTCAAAGTGAGGGAGTTTTATTATCTCAACATTAAAAAAGGTGTGGCTGAAAAAGCCCCGACTAAAGGCATGACTAACCAAACTGTAATATAGGTAATTGGTGATCAATTAAAGGACAAACTTATCCATTGGATCAACATGTGCCACCAAGAAAACCCCAACATGCATCAGTGTTCCTTATCATTAATTATTATTATTAGTAGTAGTAATATCAGATTCACACATTGTACTGTTCACATTTCATTTGTCACTCATAAATATAAATTTTAACAGTCTAAATATCAATTTTCCTGTTTGATAGTGAATTAAAACGCTACATTACAATAACAATCATATCCAAGACATGCCAGATAACTACTAATTTTCCCAAAATACGCCAAAATAAACAAATCAGCTGTACCTCCAGCAATTTCCCTAAATCTCACTTCAGCATCAGGGCTCTTGTTCTTATCTGGGTGATATTTCTTTGCAAGCTTGTGGAAAGCCTTCTTTATCTGGCGCTCTGTGGCCCCTTTAGGCACTCCCAGTATGTCATAGTAGTCCTTCTTGGCAAGTATCAGCTCTGTTATCACGAGGACGCACACTGCAAACGTTAGCACAGACTGTGCAGCTGCCATGGCTCCAGTGTCCTGTCATTCAAGAGAGAAAAGTACAGCACAAATAGTGAGTTTCAAGCCAGACAGCACGGTGTAACTGGTAGTATCACATGTCCTAGCCTCTGAAGAACCACCGCCTTTTAAACGCAACATCTGTCTTAACCTACATTTGGAGAATGAAAACTTAGCCAATAAGAAAAGAACTGGTACAGGCTACTGCTGTTTGAATTAGAATTTATCTTTTAAAATTTTACATTTTTAAACGGCGGCACCAACCTCTCTTAATACTAGCCTGCCGTGGCTAACACATGCTAGCGGTCCCCATCACAGTCTACTCAGGCTCCGACTCAATCAATTACCTGTCTGGGTGTCGTCTGCCGCTTCCTTTCTACACAAGCGGTCATTAACCGTTTAACCAACACCAAACATCATGGTATTAAGTTGTTATTAGTAGGTGTTATAGACGAGTAGTGTGAAATGAGACTAGTTCCATGTCTTCTTCGCTAGTTTTGCGGTATCTCTTTAGACCTGACGAATTCTATCTTATCTGCCCTCTGTCGGTCAATGCCGTAAATATTCCTTCTTAAAATGTCCATAATTAGTGTTGTGAGTCCCACAGGCACTCGCATTAGTTACTAAACTCGCTATAACTATTTGAATACGCACAAGTGGTTTTATTTAATTTTGATGCAAAAGATTTTGCTGTTTATGTGATTGAACTATTTGGGTAGCATCTCTTTAATTCCACCTGCAGCGCTTCAATTTTTAACAGAAAATCCCGAGTTTCAAAAAACGTGTGGGGACAATTTCTTCATAGAAAATGCTGACTCCGCTTCCCCTGGACACATTCGGCATACACCGTAAAGCATATTAAGTGTACCCTATGCAGCCGTCAATGGTGGAGAATCTGCTTAACCAATCAACAGAAACTATTTAGAGGACCAAAGGACAACTGGCCAATCGCAGCGAAGATGGAGGATCATGTGACCATTGTTTTTCTTTCGACTGTTGATGTCACATCACTCTGGAAATTAGGCATCGGGTCGAGCAACCTATTACACTCCCGTAAGGTGTTATGCTTTTGTGTTATAGTTAATCAAGGATGACCGTTTAATAGAAGGATTAAGTGAATCTGGTCTCTCGTGAAACAGCAAAACAAAGGACTGGTATGCCTTGTTGTTTTGTGTGCGGCCTGTATAAAAGCTAGCGTTTAGCGGTACTCTGTTAGCTAGTTGCTGATGTTGACATAGTTAACAGTGAACCTGTTGTCCTCTCACCTGTGACAGTTAATGAAATAGTGTGCTTGTTAAAAGTTGAGCGATACTCAAACACCAGATTAACAAGAACTCTTTTGGTATTTTTTTCTGTTATGCAATTGTTAAAAATATTTTATTTTTAAATCGATTCATTCCAAAGGGCTTTATTGACTTGCAAATTTAAGTCAACAATTTACTATAAACAGTGTGTGATACAATGATAGATTTGATATAGCATTACGCTCTGTGGTTATTAATTCTATACAGTGTTTCCCTTATTGGGTGTATGTAGTGGTGATGTAAACTTTTTTTTTTCATTACCAGGTTAATGAATGGGGAAAGCACGGGTGTACTCTTGATATTTCTTCGAATGGGTTAAACCCTTGTGGACTGAAAGAATATGAATCACAGATGGGCTTCAAATACCTGGGTGAAAATAAGTAGAGCATTGCTTATATGGCAGTCCCATGCTCACAAACCAGCAGCATCATTGCCTTTGTGTGGTGTGTTTCACTGTAAGAGTCATGCACAGCAGCCCGTTTTCCATAAGGAATGCTATCTCAGCTGGAGGCACATTCACCACCTGAGGGCCAAGGGTCGCAAGGTGGGGTTCTTTAAAGGTAACCAAGTTAGACATCGGCTTGGCCTCCACACCAGCACCCTGTATTTGAACACTTCAGCTTCAAAGTGGTCTGCTGGCCTGAGCCGACATATGTCTCGTGTCAGGAACACGCTGGACACAGTTTCCAAAGCTGTGAGTGGGACACATACAGAGCTGATGTCAAAGATCTCCAGACTCAAACCTAATGCTTTAAAGGCTGATAAAAATGCTGAAGCCAGTGTTGAGACAAGGCCCAAACCTGATGAGAATACAGTCACATCCACTTACAATCCTTCTAATGCTGCTCTCTCTCTAGCATCAACTGCTCAGAAACCTGTTGTTCAGAGATCTTCTGCCAATCCGTCCCTTTCCACTTCTGCCACATGTGATACAAGTTCCATTACCTCCACTCATGCTCAGACTTCTACCCAAGAGACTGTCACTGCTATAGTCCCAACTGTAACGGAACCGAGGGAGAAAAAACTGAGACGTATTGCTCCTGGCGTCAAAGCTACTCGTTCCAGGAGGCAAGAGGAGCTCCAGCCTTCGCTGAATGATTTGGAGAGCAAGAGCACAATGCCCAAACAATCCACAGACCTCTTCCATCCGAGCACCTTTTCAGTGAACCTGGGTGAGACTTACACCTATGTAGCAAATCACGTCAACTCATACTTTGGCAGCAGCATAAACACTCAGGACAAGAAAGAAGAGCATCTTGAAAGCTCTTCCACTTACTCTCAGGATCAACAAACCTCAGACCTCATGCCGGTGTCTAATAAGAAAGACCCTGCTCCCCCAAAGAGGGGTTTAGGACAGTACCTGTCTTATTCAGCTCCAACTGTGCAGGCATTTGTTGGGAACTACATAGCACCTTTTGTTCCTAAGTTCAGAACAGGAGAGTCCACGAGCGCTGTACTGGAGGAAAAGAAATCAGAGGACGTGTCAGTGAAACAGGCTGAGGTTAGTAACGAGCAGAAGGCTGCGGAGGAGAAAGCCAAGAAACTTCTGCACCAAAGGGAAAAGGTAGGGCTTACAGCACAGCAGTATTTCTTTCATAAATTTTTCCTTTTGTAGTAAGCCATATATTTTTAATAACCTGTTCCTTGAGAATCCTACGGGCATGCTATAGGACTTTCTGCTTTCATTCTACTCAATATAAACTTTTTTTCAATAGTCCCAGATTTTGTGGGTTACGCTTTTTGTCTGTGTTTGAGTGAAACATTATATGCATATTAAAATGATCCAGTATAGTATAGTGTAATACAACAGAGTGTCCACAATTAAAACTCAGACCAGCGCACTTGTTATTCTATATGTCTATTGGAAGGATGTTGACTTGCTGTTCTGGGAGTTCTGGGAAGCTACATTCAAAAATAACCCCCTTGAAAAGTTACAGGGCCACAGAGAGAGGGCGCTTTATAGGCTTACGGGGGCCTTTATGTTGTGGAGATCTAAGCAAGTCTGACATCTAGTTTGTGGCAATGCTGGATTGACTTAAATGTGCATAACATACATGGTCTTAGATATTATTATAACATATTAAATAATATATCAAGCACATACATAATATTCACAGCAACCACCATACCTGCCTAGTGAGGAATAAATGTACTGTATTTTTTATTTATTTATTTATTTTTGCTTTTATGTCACAGATTATTGCAAGAGTGAGTGTGGACAATCGAACCCGGGCACTGGTTCAGGCTCTCCACAGGGCATCAGATGTAAAGGTTTATATCAACAGGGTGGAGGACTTAAGTTACCACCTCTTGGAGTTTCCAGAGACTCGTGGCGTTGCAGTGAAGGTGAGAAATGTAGCAGTATGTGGCGAGGTGTGGTCTGTGGCTCAGCTGCAGGGGAGGGGTGGTGCAGTGGGTTTATGGGGCAGTGCCAGGGGAGACTGACCAACACAGCTGGAGATCATGCCTCCCCTATTTGGGCGGCACGCCAGGATCCGAGAGGATGAGGGAACTGAAAGCAGACAGTTGCGGGCGCGCAATTGTCGCAGCAACTGTGCGAACCAGCCAGCAACAACAACCTGAAAAGGCAAAACTGTAAATAAAGAGCTGAAAACACAGAAACACTGTGTGGGTGTGTGCGGCGTACACGAAGCCAATTGCGTTACACAGTAAAGATGGTTTTTCTTGTTCATTTTCCAGCAGATTAACATCCACACGTGGGTGATGTTTTTTTATAGAGAGCTGACGGAGTTGTCAAAACAGTTTTCAGCAGCATGTTTCTTTTTATTTACATGTTAATTTCCACGTTATGTATGTACGGTCTGCATATGCTGTGTGGTCAGTTGCTGAGCTTCTGCAGCATTAGCATGAGAATCATATACATTATGCTTTCTGATTGTATTTGAGAATTCTCCGATGCTTGCAAAATGTCAGTCTGTGAGCTGCGCTCAGCAGGTTACACACAGCTCTAAATGCAGACTGCACACTGTTACATAGATTTATGTCACATCAGTGATACCACAAATACTAATCTAGAGTATTTTAAACCAAGGTTGTTTTTCTCTGTAAATTCAGTTTTTGGTTTCTCATATTGTTGAGAGCCTCACTTTGCAAGTGGCTACAGAAATAAATGTAATGATATTTAAGTTTTCATGCACTCATGCTGTGAGGGGGGAAAAAGAATCTCTTCAGACATCTTCGGCATTTATTTCGGTCACATTGCTCAGTCTGTTTGCAGTACCTTTAGATGTCATATTTTATTTATGATCAAGGTTTTACAGATGTGCAGTGGTCACACCAGTATCGACCCCCATCCATTTTTAACCATGACAACGAAGGTCAACATTAATTTCTCATTGCAAATTGATTGCACTGTGTATTTTTTGCTAAATTCAGTCTGAATAAATAATGACCGGTGAACGAGCGAAACTGGTTTCAGCCTTTTTCATGGAAACCGTGGGGATGACCTCTGATTCAGTAAGCGTCGATAGTTTGTGCCCTGGTTTATGTAACTATGTGCTGACTGATATCAGGCAGCAGAATTAGATGGGATGCAGGGTGAGAAATACAAGGAAAGAGTAAATCTAACAGGAAGTAATCATGATGCATTATCAAAACAAGGAGAATATAATGCACAATCAAAAAGAAGACTGTTTATTCATGCATGCCTGAACTTTGCTTGTTTTCATATTTGTTCACCCGTTATGATGTTGAAGTTTTGGTTTTGAGAGCGCAGCTACGTCTCGTAACAGAGAGACGGTTCACCTCTACATTCCTACTATCTAGTCCACACCACTTCATGGTGGATTGACAGCATTTTCTGTTTCCGGTGCTGACTGTCATGCTATGTTTGTATTTGTCAGGAGAAAGTTATCCCTTGCCTCCTCCGTCTGGAACAGGCTAACGATCCGGGTCTGAGAGCAGCCGTTAGAGAAGCACTCGCTCTGGTGGGCTATCATAAACCTGTCAAAGGTAGAGGAATAAGGATCTTGTCCATAGATGGAGGAGGTTTAAGGTACACGCTCGGCTTCACTCCCCTGCCCCCCACACTCATCTTTACTTTAAGATATGAGTTGATGATATCAAGTTTATAGTGTCAAAGGTTGTACACTTCTTCTATTAGTCTTAAATCTTGTGCTCTTGATGATGAGTTGGTTACTAATGTCTCATGCATGTATCCATGTATTTGTCTGGCTTTCTACTTTCAGGGGAATTGTTGCCCTTCAGACGTTACAGAAGCTAGAAGCCCTGACTGGGAAACCCACTTACAAACTGTTTGATTATATCTGTGGTGTCAGCACAGGTACGCTGTCCTCCTGCCCTACTTCTGTATAGTCAGAGGCATGTATATGGATTATCTGAACAAAGTGCAACACTTAGCAGAGTACAGGCAGCACTGACCTATTTGTTGCTCTGCTCTGAATTTCGACCTCAATTTCACCAGCAGCCCCTTTCCTCTCAGTCTGGGTGAGAACTAATATTGTACAATTGCACAATAAATTTTGCTTTCATTACAGTTGATTTTAAATTCATAAAATGAATTCATAAAATTTACAAGTATTTTACTGTCAAGTACATTAGGTGCTTCCTTGATGTTAAATCACCACAAGGGGGAGCTGTGGACCAACCTCAAACTGATTAAAAATAGATTAAAAGCCTGCTGTTTATTTGCAAAGCACATTGGGCTTTAATCACTGTTAGAAGTTTCTGTTTGTCCAGCATTCTCTCAGTTATATGTTTTAATCTCCACCAGCTGGAGATTAAAACACTCACTAAATCTGAAAATTTTCAGATTTAGTGAGAGTTGTCAAATGTGACAACACGCCTCCTAAATCAAATGGTGTTCTCACACATTTAGAAACCTATTGGGGCCACATCTGGCACTTTTGCCCACATTGTGCCATTGTGACTCCCTAATCCTGTTGGCAATACTTGATCAGTCTTCTAACCATGTTATTCCTATTCACATCCTGTAAACTGATCTCCAAAGCATCTGGTTATAACAGATGATCCTTCAGTAAGTTTCCTTCCAGTAAACCTGGTTCATTACTGTATGAACATCATCTTTGAGGACGAGAACAAGCTGTTCCTCGATGCTTTCTCAAAGGATTGTCTGAACCTCCTCTACCTCCTGTTTACAGCAGCTCAATTAACAGTACATCTCAGTCACTCTCATTTGAATGTTTCTGGTTGTTTTAACTCAGGTGCTGTGCTCGGGTTCATGCTAGGCATGTTCCAGATCCCTCTGAAAGAGTGTGATGATCTGTACCGAAAGCTGGGCTCAGATATTTTCAAGCAGAATGTATTTGTCGGCACCATGAAGATGGGCTGGAACCACGCTTTCTATGACAGTGAAGCGTGGGAGAACATCCTCAAGTGAGTTTTGCTGTTATAGTTCATGATCAGTGTCTAGATGAGCACCTTGTCTTTCTCCTTTATTGTGGTGCCATGCAACAACAATGGCTCTTCGACAGCCATGGGAGCAATTAAAATACAGAAATGCCTAAAAAAAAAACAACAAAAAAAGCTGCTTGTTGAAAAAGTCTGAAAGCTATATTACAGAATAAAGATTACTGTATGATTAATCACAGTCAGCATTCCTTTGAAGGGAACTCATTTACCTTTAGTCATTATGCTACTCTAAACCCTCTACACTAGAAAATAACATCACCTTTGTGAACCTCCACAGAGAGAAAATGGGCTCTCACCTCATGGTGGAGACTTCAAGAAACCCTGACTGCCCCAAGGTGAGCTTTATGAGATGGTCTGACTCATTATTCCCCCAGCGTGTTTTTTGCCTCACCTTGTTTACTTGTATATTACTCAGAAACCTTCTTTCTCCATTTCCCTCTCTTTACTGTTCTGCTTGACAGATAAAAATAGGCTCTAAAGCCATAAGAAAGTGGGCCTAAAGAAGAGTATATGCTTTTCAGATGTCAGCATGTCTCCTCTGAGGCTCAGAGCTCAGTGATGACATAAAATTGATCTGTCAGAATGTCGACCTAGATATTATGCCTGCATTTCTTGTCTGCTTTTGTTCAACTACAACCTGACACTGAAAAAGAAAGTCACCCTGTATGTTGATGCCCTCACCCACAGGTGGCAGCTGTGAGCACCATTGTGAATCGGGGCACTCCTCTGAAGGCATATGTTTTTAGGAACTACAACCTGCTGCCTGGGATGTGCTCACACTACCTTGGGGGCTGCCAGCATCAGCTTTGGCAGGCCATCCGCGCCACATCAGCAGCCCCCGGGTATTTCCAGGAGTTCCCTTTGGGGAATGATCTCCACCAGGTCAGTCCCATTCACAGCTGTTACGAAGGGAGAAATCCTCCTGATACTGGCTGTACTGACAAATTTCGCCAAACTGACATTTTTATTTATGTCAGTTTTTAATTTAGCTGGTTTTATATCAATGCGAGAATGAGGCAACATAGGATTTTATAATTTATACCTTTGCTGTATCTACTAGAGATGGACCGATCCGATATTACGTATCGGTATCGGTCCGATACTGACCTAAATTACTGGATCGGATATCGGAGAAAAATAAAAAATGTAATCCGATCCATTAAATATCACGAAAGCACCTCACAAAACTTGCAACACGCCGTAACTCACCTCAGAACGTTAGCACGTCGGAGCAGTATGCATCACGTGATAGAGCGGCTGTGGCATGCGGGACCTGTCGGTGGTCTGGATAGCATTTGGAGCTTTGCTAACAACCCGGCATTTCATCTCTGACAAAGTTATCCCGAGAGAAGTAAAGCAAGTGTGTAAGTCCATCTCTGAATGTTTGTAAAGCATTCCTGCGTTAAGCTTAACAAACGACTGCCTCTTCTTGCTGCTACTTCAATCATGAAACTGCTTAACGATCAGCTGATCGGCTTTTCTGTCGCGAGTCCGTGACTCTAGTTTGCTTTTGGCCCACTTTGCACCAGAAAGAGGAAACCAGCGGCTGAACAACAGCAGCACGTTTAAGCTTGATCAGCTGTTGTTAGAATTTATTTATTATTACTTTCTACTCGAGGATCTTTTTCTACGTAGCTGACGGCTGGTAACTGTGCAGGGGCGGATCTAGCAAAGTTTAGCCAGGGGGGCCGATAGGGCATTAACAGGGAAAAGGGGGCACAAAGACATACTTTTCTTTCTTATTCTCATTTAAAATGTCTAGCTTTTAATAAATAATTATCTGACACCCAAAGTTTTAATTTGATGTAAAATGAATAGAAGTCAATTACTGTATATAGTAACTATTAAGTCTAATATATATACCCTAGTAAGCTATAGTACTTTTTCCTTTGGGAAGGTACCATCTGTGCAGTCTGCAATTTTGTTGAAGAAAGATGTTGAATCTATTTAATATTTCTTGAAAAATAATTGATTTCTGTTCATTTTTTTTCACACTGCATCAAATTAAGGTTGATTACGTCGATTAAGCATCATGAGGTGGAGCGTGAGGGGTGGTTCCCTATTTTTTATTTATTTATTTTTGTTGTTGCTGGGAGTTGGAACCCTATTAGTTAGGTTGCTTAATATTTATGCTAAGTACTCTTTAAAATACCAGAATAGGGAGGATGGTGTAGGTTTAAGTTTATTAGATTGATCAGTATTGCTGAACTATGAAATTTTTTTTTTTTTGCATACAGGTATAACAGAATAGCTTTAGTGTAGTTGTTGTTTTAAACTTGAGTATGAACTTATACAAAATGCAGCAAGATATTTAAAAAACAGTTTTGTTGATTAAAAAACACTATATCGGATTCATATCGGTATCGGCAGATATCCAAATTTATGATATCGGTATCGGTATCGGACATAAAAAAGTGGTATCGTGCCATCTCTAGTATCTACTTGGAGGCTGAGGGCCACTGGTGGCCGCCAGTATTTTTGTTTTTATTTTTATTTATTTTATTTTGTTTTAAATGTTCTTTCATATTTAGCTTAGTTTTAGTAGACGAATAGCCTCAGATTTGGCATATAAACTGTACTGTTGGTTCAACATGAATACAGTTTGTATAATTTGACCAATAGTTCAGGGTTTATAGTCATTTTAGGGAAAACAGATTTTTCCAGTAAAGTTTTTCTAGTCCACATCCTATAATTACTTCTGTTCAGCAACATTTTGACAGTCAGAGCGTTACACGTACTTCATGCACTCAGCCAGAAGTCATTGTTGTCACAGCGTGCCATATCGAAAGACCTTTGCTGGCCAGCTGAGAATTGCGCTGATATTTAGTGTTCATGCAAATTCTTTTTTTCAACTGCAGTCCGCTGCTGCAGTATTAAAGCTTTTAGTCTTGGTCTTCTAGATTAACATGCCCCGCACAGTCAGTGTCAATGCTGGAGAGTTTCGAAGGATTTTGAGAATTCTAATGAGAAAAATTCTCTGCAGAGCAAGTGAGAGGGAGGAACTCTATTTCCTTTCTGTTAGTATTTATTTCCAGTCAGCTACATTTTGACAGAAGAATGAGGGGTAGAGTCGTCGTGAGACGCACTTAAATCCATCTCCATTAAACAGGTTCGCATTAGCCATCAGCAACATAACAAACCACCAGTCCATTTTGCCATTTTGCTGATCAATAAATCTCTGTTACGCAAATGGAATGGCAGAAAGCACAGACGATATAAGAAACCTTATGAGGAAAGTCACACCAGAAACTGGGTAAACGTCTTGTTTTATTTTATTTAGAGTAGTCATGCTGCTTATTTTAAAAAGGCAAAAACACAGGTGGGAAAAGGTGGGGAATAATGTTCCACTACAGTCTAAGTATTCAGTTGACGTAGCCTGTGTTTGATTTGCCACATACAAGTGTGGGAATCTCCTTAAATTTACATTAAAAACACAGATGAACAGACTCTGATGAACTTAGTGTAGATCCATCACACGTGAATGAGAGTGTGTTTACATCAAAGGCAATATCCCACACAGGCGAGCTCTGGCACTCCTAATTGGAAGCTGTGTTAGGTGTGCAGGTGAATGAAGTGCAGGGAGAGAGAATGAAAGAGACTGGATGATGAAAACCCACCTGTTGTGGGAGATTTCCCCAGCATGTCGTCTAGCAGGTCTCCCTCTGATGCATAAATTATCCCAATCCAGAGCTTCCCTCATCACACAAAACTGTGTGACTGCTACATCTGCTTCATTGGAAAGAAAATACAGACAATCTAATTATGGAGCTGCTTTTGCAAAATCACTTAGTTGGCGGCCAGCAGGAGGCCTCGTACTTTGAGATGAGACGCCATCAGTAGTTTAATATATTTAACACATCTGACATGAAATCAGTTACAGCTGTTATATTTTTATTTCAAGTCTGTCAAGAGAAAATTCCAGCTGAAGAACTGAGTAAAATTAGAAAGAGCTCTTGGTAAGAAGAGCTAGGGTTAATTTTAACCTAAAAAATCTCTGAAGAATATTCAAAGGCCTTGACTGAGAATTCATGTGCATACGGAGCGTTTGCACAGCTCTTGCAGTTTTGGGAGTGTTTTTGCTTGTATTTACTATCCTGAAGATGACTTACATTTGTATGTAACACCAGGATATGTCTGGCTACCAAACGTGTATATTTTAAAGCACACCTTATTTGTGGTTCCTGAGACACTGAGTTCATGCTGTTTAAGCTGACATTTACCTACCCGAATTCCGTGTTTTGATTTCTCATTTCAAATTTTAAGATCTATTGAGATGTAAGAGGATAAAATAACTTGCCTAAATCAGTCAATTTAATTTAATCCTAGTGTATCAAAGGCTTCATGGTATCTTTTTGGTAAATTCGGATTATGTTGATTTTGATATAGGCATCATATGAAGTTAGACTCACAGATAAGGACAAAATTATTAGCAAGGGATTTTCAACATTGCATTTCCCACCATACTAGTTTCTATAGAAAAAATAAATGATATCTGTTTGCACACAATATCAGAAAAAAACTCAATTACCAGGGTCAATATTATTAGCCCCCTGAAAAACAGGAGATGGATATATGAAGTTACAGTCACAGTGTTTCCAAATGTCAACTAGAGTGTGAAGTATCATGAAGAAATTCAAAAGAGAGCTACACAGTACAGAACAAGCCCAGCAGAGGGAGGAAGTGAAAGATTTCAAAGACTCTGTCAAGAAAAACAGTGATAGATGTGTCTAAAGACCCCAGAACAACTGCCAACACACTAGTGAAAGACTTGACCGAGACAGGTGTTGTAGTCTCGAAGATGACAGCCACTAGAATCCTGAATGGGCTTCAAAAACAAAACTCTACATCTGAGAGACACCTTTAAGTCAAACTGAAGTATGCCAAGAACAACCTGGAGAAAGATTATGTAGACTGGTTATATCTGGAGAAAGAAAGGAGAGGGGTACAATCGAAACAACGGCATCCCCACAGTAGTGGGACTATTATGCTGTGGAGATGTTTCAGGGCATCTGGAACCAGGAATCTGCTCAATGAATGAATCAAGAAGAAAGCAGGATATGTGAAGATTTTGAAAGGGAAATCTCCAGCATTCAGCAGCAAAACGCGGTCCAGTTCATCGCTTTGTCTCTTAACACAATGACACAAAATATGTGCCGCTACTGGTGAAGATCTACCTCCAGAAACAAAAGAGAACATTTCTGACTGGCCTGCACAAAGCCCTGACTTGAATGTTAATGAAAATCTGTGGGGTGAACTGAAAACCTGAGGTTCATGCCAGAAGATCAACAAATCTGGAGTAGCTTGAGAGGTTCGCCAAAGAAGAATGGGCTGGGTCACTCAGGTGAAACTTGTTGAAAACTAGTACATAACTGCAGGCTATTATCCAGCAAGAAGGGTACAGAATTAACTATTAGCATCTGGGAGGCTAAGAATTTGACCCTGAAATTTTGGATTTTTGTCAAATCAAAAAATTTTGTGTGTGCAAAATAAAAATAATACAAGCATCCAAAATAAAACCAAGATGTTTGGAAAAGTTCTCAAAGCGCTTAACAGCAGTCTGTCCAGGCTGTACCCCGCCTTTTGCCTTATGGGAGCTGGGATGGGCTCCAATCCTGAGAAGGATAAGCAGAAGAGGATCAGCAGATGTTTAACAGCACATTAGAAATACTTTTTTAAAAAATGACTTTTTTATAGAGAGCTAGTAATTCTATCCTCATCTATTTGTCAGTTTTCTTTGCTGAAGCAAAGACTACTTTGCTCAAGCTAATGGAAACCTGAGTGATGATAGTTCAGATGTAATTTTAATGAGTTTCTAATTATGATTACACAGTAAAATCCAAGAGCAGGACCCGTAACAAGCTCCTGTTCATATACGGTTTCTGTTAAGCACTCTAATTTCCATGTGAATGTTTGACCATCTTCAAAATGCCACCCAGTCTGATGACTTATTTGGTGCCTGCTTGAGACCAGTTGTGAACATAACATGCTGTGTGTATGATGTCAGGATTCCCTAGAGAGAGAGTCATCTCACTCTTTTCCACCGACGCCCACAGACTTTCCCACTTAATTCAAGCCCTCAGACAATCAACCTTTTGTGACAGCAAACGCAACAGTTGTAACGGCATGTGCTGAACGAAGGTTGGACTTCTCAAGCAGCTTTCGAAGACAGATGAGTGTTTGTTGATGATTCTGTGAGTCTGCAGGCTGGAATGGAAACCTGATGGAGAAGCACCTAGATTCTATAGATTCTTTCTACTAACACTGGGAAAATTGTAACTTGGAGCGAGACCTTTGAAGCAGAGCCATGGCATTATCAAAGCCTCACACTCGCTACCATAGCCGTGGAGATCATCCTTTAGTGAGGGGGGAACAAGGGAAAAAGAGGTGGGGTGGAGGATAGATGAGATGAAGCGAGAGAGGAGGCGCATGTTCCACATTAAAGCTCGCTCAGTTATCTCGACTCTAAAGAACACAGAAGTAAAAGACTTCAGACATTTCACAGGGGATGCCAGGGCATGCCAGGAATGGTGAGGAGGACCCATTTTTTGTTTGTTTTTTTGGCCTAGTTGCCATGGTGTCTCCTGAGGCGATGGGAAGGAATGGGAGCTTGTTTTGTGCCCACCCCTGCCAGCATTTGATGGGAGACATTGGACTAGTGGACCACCACCCCCAGCGCGACCCCTTGGAGCCCCAACGTGGCACCATGCTCAGCCGAAAGGCTTCACTCAGCCACAAATGAATAGGTCACATCAGCCCTCCCATACGTATTTGTCACTAATGAACGAGGGAGTAGACATAAATTAGTACAGGAAGGCATTAAATGTGGTATCTGTGACTATGAATGACGTGAAAAGCAGAGGGGCTTTCATAATTAAATGGCATTCTAAGGTGTAACTGAAGAGATCCTAACATTTTAATTCTTTTTTTTCTTTTCTTTTTTCCCCTCTTAAAGGCCTCTGGAGATGGAATTATTGGTCATAAATGATATATTTGTATATGGCACTAACTCATATGAAGCAGAGAGGAGAGAGGAGATGTTGTAGATTCAGGGTGTGAATCAGAGCTTTTAAACTCTTTCTCATCCCTGCTTGCTCTTCCCATGTTAAGCCCTGGGAACTTGGCCTGCAGACTGTTAGAGGATGGAGCTCACATTTTAGCCATGCTGCAGACAGCTTCCTCTTCTGAGACTGACTCAGGATCTTTGTCCTTTGAGAATAAGTCCCATCTCCCATTTTTAACAGGGGTGGCTTGAGGGGCTCCAAGAATGTACCTACTGTAAGTAGAGCTGCCTTATGAAAACACATACTTAAGCAAAAGTAATCGTTTCAAAAGATGCCAATTGTCTTTAGTTTTTATTTATTTTTTGATATAGCCTTTATTCATGCAGGTAATCCCATTGAGAATCAATGTCTTGTTTACAAAAGAGACCTGTTTCAGACAGCGTAATAAAATTACAACGATAAAAAAGCTAAAATTATCTAACGTTGCATCTCGGCTACTGTAATAAAATACAATATGAAAATAAAGCTTTAAACTAAATGAATCAGTTTGTTATTGTAATAGCAAAAAGGGGTGTGAATAGGTTTCAGCATAACACAGACTGATGCGAGCCACACAGTTCACTTGATTAAAGTACGGCAACTCATAAAACAGACACTAAATAATGGCAATGAGCGCAGCAGTGTGAGGCACAATGAGAGCTGCTTAATTCTGATTTGATAGGCAGGCATATGTGAAAACCTTTCGTAGCTAAATAAAAAAGTAAATCTCACATTTTTGATTGGCGATATTATTTTCTACTGTCTCATTGAGGCTCAATGAGACATAATAAGGTGATATTTCATTGTTAATTTTATTAAACTCTGCAAACAGCATATTTGTTCCTTCACTTCTCACATGCACTGACTTCAGAGCAGCGCTCACTCATTCACTTACTGCACTGCAGTTATCTGTTAATCAGACCTGCCAGTGGTGTTGGATAAATTCAAAAGTGCTATAATTATAATTAAATGGAATTAAATGCAATATTATACAATGTTGTGAATAATTTGGCTGTTATTTTGTTCTGTCATCATTAATAGAAGGGCAGGAGATAAATAGTAAAATTAGTAACATAGTCAAGCATAATAGAGTTGTAGGAGTGATAATTCTGCAACAAATGACTCGAGTGAGAGTGAAACCTGTGCTTCTTTAAAACTCCTCTAACAAGTGCATTTTAGTTGAAAGTTACACTTTCTGAGCTATGTGCACTTGAGTAACTTGTTAGCACCCACCTCTGATTGTCACATCACCTCTGTTTGCTCAAATCGCCTTTTCTTTCTTTCTTTTGTTCTGTAGAACACACTTTTTCTCACATGCACAAACACTCGATTGAGCTGGCACACTTGTTTGAGGATTATGCTGGTCCACTTATTATGTTGACTGACTGCTGTGTGGAAGCTTCAGCAAATCTTCCTCGTCTCTGACCTCCCTCGCCTTTTCACAATTGCGCATCACATTCAGATGACTTCTTTACTGCAGACCCTGGAAAGAATTCACGGCTTTAAACCTCGCGTTGCAATATATTGTCACGGAGGTGTGTCTTCCATCATCCTCTTAGCAAAGCAGCAGGGTAATCTAGTCTAAATTGTCCAGGGGATGAGTTTTGAAATCATGCTTTTTAATATGAATCTGTCAAATATGTGCATAAGGCCTAGAGTGACTTTAGGCTGAGTAAATATGGAGGAGAGCTTCTGAAGGCATTTATATCGCTTCATGAATTGTCACAGTTTAATCTCAGCGGCTGCAGTCGACAGGGATGATTCATTGTTTCAATATTGGGTGTTCATGTGTGGTCGTGTATTCACAGAACGTGTGGGAAAAGGTAACTGTCTGCAGTATATCTCAATTGTTTTGGCTGCCTGGGGGCAAAGCTGGCACCCTTACAGATGAGTCCTTCTTCTGTTTATAGCCTGGGAAGATGATTTGAACGTCACGGTGACCTGAGGGGCCCATAAAGCTATAAGGTCAAGTGAAGAGCTAGTCCATGGAATTACTTAATATGGCATGAAGCCCTTTGACTTGACCTGGCCACCATTTAGGACTGGTGCTCACACCGTTTCAGTTCCATCCTTGCAGATCACAATGATGCTTTTTATGTGTATTGGAAACCATTTGGGGAATTCATTTTGGTCAATGAGCAGATTTATTTCTCTGATTGCACAGGCAGTGACTGGGATGGCTTCATTTTGTGTGCAAATGGTATGAGTTGATTTGGAAGATTCATAGTTGTTTTTTTTTCCTGGCAGCCTAATTATCTGCTTATCAAGTGAACGACCATCTCTCTGGAAAACATTCTGGTATTGTGACAGACGTAATCGGATGTCCATGACTTATGTAATTCTTCCCTAATTAATCATTTGTGAGAAGGGAGCCTCATTGGCGGGGCATCATAACAAATTACTACAGAGCTTAGTGCTCCTCAGTCCATCCCTGTCAGAGGAGCAAAAGAAGAAAGTGTAATGACTAAAGCTTCTCCCCAGAGCTGAGATTTGAATGCTACACCAGGCTCTATTTCAAAAGGTTCACCTCATTTAGATTTAAGCTGACGCTCCCTCCTTTTCTGTGTTGTGGTCGTTCATAATGAACCCTTCCACAAATGAGTATTGAAGGTTTACCCACGGGTTAGAGAGGGAGAGGGATGCAGAGGCGCACAGGCTGGATGAATAGGATGAAGTTTGCTGTCCCTGCTAATGGGAGCTGACATACATTGGGGCGTGAAATGACTTTTAGTGATCTCACGATAGCACCTCTTTGCTATTCAAATCAGCTCTTCCCCCTATAATGCAGCTTAAACTGACACAATGAAGATAAGCTCCCAAAAGTTAATGACAGTGGAGACATTTTTTTTAAGCAGCAGTGTAAATAAATCATGCAAATCTCAATATTATTCATTTAACTGAGAGAAATTTTTATTCCAGAATATACTGTAAGAACAACATCTTTTTAAAGCCATTCGGTTTTTTGAAAAAATGTCCCCCTGGGTGTGGGAGCCCCAATTAGGTGAAAACTTGGTATATTTGCATACAGACTCATAGAAGTGATGAGCACATTTGTGAATTAGCCATTAGACCCTGAAGGGCAAAGGCGAGGCTAAACGAGCTTTGATCCTCAGAGTAGTAACTAACCCATAACACCGGAAGAAAGACTCAAACACTGTCACAGGAAATCATTAAGCTTCTATGAAAGCCAGAATTCAGAGCTGGCATTCCTCTTTATCTGATAGAGAATTTAACCTCAAAGGGGGTTAAATGATTGCTACTGACAGGGGTGTACTCTCTGAGGACATTAGTCTGTAGACACATGGCATTCCTGTTTACAGTGACATTGAGTCATTTCGAGTATAAGCAGCATTACAGCTCTAAATCCTCGTAAATGGAAGTGACCTTTGCCTCGCGTCATGCTGCGTGTTTGACAGACAGCTTGAGTGGTGCCATTTTGCATGCAGCCTTATTTGCAGTTTGTCCCAAGTGGATCATAGTTTCAGCTTAATTCATCATCCAGATGTGCTCTGGCCTCAAGAATCTTTGTGTGAAAATGTAGTACTGGCCAGTGTAAAAAGGTAAAGTATTGGTATTTGTATTGGCCAATGAATGAAAATGGAAAAAGTTAAAGAAAAAAAAAAAGACTTTTCACCTTTCAACCATGTTATAAGTGTTGATGTTGCACAGTTTGTCCACCAGAGGGTTCTCTGCGATTTTACTGTTGGTTTGGAAAGCTGCAAACACAACAGTCATCTAATCTGAGCAGACTCGGGCAGAGCGTGAACGAGTGAATAAATAATACGTGTAAGAGTTGTTAGGGAAATTCGTGGAAAAAAAAATTGTTGTCCAGTACATTGGAGTATTGAATTTTTAAATTGCCAGATCTCGTTATTAGTATAAAAAGTCCTCTATCGGTTGGACTTTGATAAAAACAGTGTGTAGAGTATCTTAGTCTATCAGGAGTTGCTGCTGTCCTGCAATAGCATGCAACAAATCCCAAGTAATGCTACTTTTTTCTTTTAGCAACACTTTAAAAAAAAAAAATGTGTAAAATTATTGTCAAAGCAACTATTGTTTGTGTCTGCCATTGCCTTACAGTACTGTCGTATTCAAATAATCCAACAACCAAACCTTGTGATGATTGGCTGCAGAAGTTATGCAGTCTCAACTTGCAAACTCACCTGGCCTAGCATTCCAGGAAGCATAAGTACAGGAAGCTTTGCAAGGCTAAAATCAAACTCTAGCTGACTCGCTCATCTTCTGGTTCTAGCTTTTGCCATTCAATTTATCGACTTCCTGCCCTTGACTGTAGGATAAGAGGTCAAAATAGTAGAGCATATAAAAAGGCAACATGATCTCTGGGCAAGTCTGCTCCTCTGGTGTTGGACAGATGGACAAGTATGATGTCTTGAGAAAATTACATTAGAATGCAACCAGGCAGTAGCTAGTAAGCATGCCAACTTCATTAGATTTTTCTGCAACACACTACATTATAGTCTTTAATATAGTCATGTCTGTTTCTTCTTAACATTCTTTTCACAGTTTCACTTATTTTTAAATGGTTAAAAAGTTGTTTTTGCAGTAATAATGTTAAATAGTGCTCCTGTTGGAAAGTCGGGGTACTACCAGCCTGTTTGGACACCTGCGTAAAAAAGATGACTATACAAATGACTTTTTTTTTTTTTTTTTTTTTTTAAAGAGAGAGAATACAGAAAGAAAGCCTAGCAGTCTTTCAGTGATGCAATAGGTCTTTCTATCAAAAACATATTTTTCATAATTGCCTTGACCTTTTTTACCCGCTCTGGGCTCGTCCAGCAGGTGCACTGAGATGCAGACAAGCTAAAGCATTAAGTCCCTCGCTCAGACAACCATTGCACAGTCTGCTTTTAAAGTTATATGCCCTGGCACTGTGTGCAAGCGCGACCACTGCGCCTCTGAAACTTGCCCCCAGCTATTAAGCACAAAGAAGCCATAACTGGACCCGGACTGTTGCCATCATTGCCGCAGAGTTCAGAAAATGGAGCCTCTCACACTGGGGTGAGTGATAAGAAAACTGCTTAGTTGTTTTGTTACCAGCTGGGTTTGACTGGTGCCCAGTGCAGCAAGTTCCCCTAAGTCTCTATTACGGGCACATCCAATCCAGGCATTTTCCTCTTTTTCTTTTTTTTTTTTTTTTTTTATGTGATTCATTTCTCGGTCTGCCAGACAACCTACTGGTGCATAATGATGTGCTTTGGACAAACGGCCACCTCAGCAGTTCTTCTATGCTCTGTCACAGAGTGAAGCCTTCTTTGTATGACTTCCATCTCAGCCAGTTAAATGGTGCTCTCTGAGGCTCTGGCTCTAATTATTATCTCAGCAACTAACTTTTAGATCATCGTAGTAATGATTGATTACACATTATCATAACAGATTATTAGACACACGTGTCTTTGTAGTTTTTCATGTTAGTTAAATTTTAACCACTGCAGTAGTTTAATGCTTGGCAGTGTCTTTCTATCTTTATGTCTGTCACTCTGTGCATAAATAGCAACAACAAATTCTGGCACAACTTCACCTACTTCCAAGGTGCATGGAGAGGATGCAGGAAGGTAAAGAGGAACAACTTTATTAACTGACCAACGTCTTTCGGCTCGTGGCTTTCATCAGGGTCATAATAACATATAAATCAATTTGTTTAAATAAAGGGAAAAAAAATCCCCTTCCCCCATTTTTATCGTTAATGGTCTAGTCCAGTATTCACTTGGGCTGCGACTTAACCTATTAACCAATACTAACCTGTTATACGTCAGCTGGTTTACTTACTCTGTGAATGAAACCATAGAGAACTATTGCAAAGGTTATCCTGCCATTCTTTTGTACAGATGTTATTGACCTCTAATGGCTCTTTCACTGAACATGTGTCACATTTTCTCAGTTATTTCATTCGTCCTTGATAAATACGTCTGTGGTGATGTCTTCAGAATGTATGCTAGGTCCAAGCAGGTATTCAAAACCTGAAAAAGTTTAGTTGACTATCACAGAAAAGTAAGGAGATGAAGCGTGTACATAATAATTTTAGTGATATATAAATCCATTCATATCTCATGAAATTAGTCAGTTTTCTCTTGATCTGCTTATTGGTGTGGTATTAGCCCCCTGCATTGTTTATGAGAGAATGCCTGAAAAAGTGAACTATACAAACTGTTAGAATAAAATGTTAGCAGCATTGTGTAAAGCTTCCTCCTGCAATGGGTTTAACACACTAGTGTCAAATGAAGATGTTTTATTGAATCATGTAGGTAGTCTAAATAAATTTCTTCCCCAGATTGATTTACCAGAGTCAGTACTTCACGCCTACTCGTGGTGTTGCTTCAATGAAGATAAAGTGAACTGAAGTCTGGTGAAACTGAAGAAACTTGCCGAGGAGAGCGGCAACAATTAAGCAAAGAGACAAGTTGAATAATGGAAATAACACACAGAAAAATTGAGAGCATAATATGGTGATTAAATACACAATTTGTGCTTTTTGCAGTTACACTATAGGGAATTTTTTTTTTCTTGATTTCTTTTCTTGATATCAATGCCATCATTAAAAATTGGCGTGCAATATATAAACTACTGTAATAATCATAACAGAATCATAATTATATCAATACTGTGATAGGAATGAAATGTAATGCGAGGTCAGCAAAGTGTTAGTTTCCCCATCTGTGAGTATGCACGGGTCTGCTTGAGCCCAGCTAAGCTCCGTGTGGACGAACAAATGCCTGAACATTTTTTGGGAATCCATGCACTCATCCACGGGACAGTAGAACACAGTAGAAACTACTGTCTTTGCATCCTCCAGGCAGTGTGCAGTACTTGAAATTAGTGTAATAGGAATGACTGCTCATGTCTGCAGCTGTCTTTATCCACCACCTTACTCTGTGATTTGACCTTCCAATGAAGATTTTTTTTACACTTTTTATTTTACGACAATACAACCAGAAGTTATTTATCCATTTGATTCATTATTACAACACCAGCTATAGCCTGTAACTCATGATATCTGTGGTCAATGAATGCCTTTATGATTAATACAAAGGCAGCTGGCTCTTTGTCCAAACTGAACAGATCAATCATAACCTTTGTTTCTACTCAAATATCATTAAAATGTTTTGGGAGGTTTTGTGTGCCTTTCTTTCTTTCTTTTTTTTTAATGGAAAATGTGTCTTTTAAATTGTATTTATTTGCATTTCTCATTATAGTATGAACTGATGACACAGACTTGCTTGATCTGTGTCAGCACAGCTTTTATCAGTGCAAGCGAGCTGCTGACAGTGCAGTTGACGCAGAGAACTCTGTGTCTAAGTAAATCATAGCTGAGCTGCAAGTGTGTCAGTAAACCCTTAAACTTGTTTTACTGTTATCTAATGCCAAATCAATTCTCTTTAGCACTCCAGGTTTTCGTAGAGAACTTGTACATTAAGTTTTTCAGTTGTAACGGGAGCTTTTCCTCCAGTCCAGCTACAATAGCCAGAGCTTTGCAATTTTATGTTGGATTAATGGAACAGTTTTCCATATCGCACTCTCAAATTTATACACGCGAGGTGTTTTCCCCCATTGCTGTGTGTGTGTGTGTGTACGTATGCCACACGCTATCAGAAATGCACACATTATTGTATGCACTGAGCATGTGCTCTCGATCAAACATGTGTGTACACGGCCATGTAAACAAGCACCATTCGCTCTACTGTGTCCCTAGACATTTGGGGCCCTGCGGCTCCCAACCCCCCCAAGCTCGGCTTCCTTAATGAGAATGGGCCCTTGTGTGTTTGATCCTGGTGCCAGCCCTGCGGCCCCTCAGCCTCATGCCTATTCAACAATTCTGCAGCCTCTCCAGTTACTCCCCCACTGCCTTGGGTACAATATGGATCCAAAGCGAAAGCACTCATGGGCAGTTGTTCGATATCAAAGCAAGTCTGACTGAAACTGTGAGGGGAGGGGAAATGCTGGGACTCTTTGTTTAATAGACTTACAAGCAGCACTAAAGCTGCACATTGATTGATTGATTGATTGATTTTATTTTTCCTCTTCACTTTATCAGATGTTCTTCTGAAATTTTGTCTATTGACTGTTAAAATCCATGAAAGGTTTCAAACCCCAATTATTTGGTTTCACTGACTTTGGTGTTGGCATGAAACACCAAACCTAGCCTGTAAACAGGTTGCCTAACAGCACTTTTGGGTTTTTTGTTGTTGTTTTTTCACAGGATGGAGGTCTACTGATTAACAACCCCACAGCACTTGCTATACATGAGTGCCAGTGCTTGTGGCCTGACACGCCTCTGGAGTGTGTGGTCTCGCTCGGTACGGGTCGCTTTGAATCTACTGGCAAAAGCAACGCTGCATATACAAGCCTCAAAACAAAACTCACCAACGTCATCAGCAGTGCGACAGACACTGAAGGTAAGGATGCACCACAAAATGATGGCGACCTATTGTGATCGCCAGTGTTTCACAGCTTTGACAGCTGCTAAATGTACAACTAAATTCTAAAGCACACCTGTGTCAACCAAGGAGTGATGAAAGCCTGAAACTTGCCGTGACAGGATCAAGTCATAGTGTAAAGATGGCTGCAGTACAAAAAACTGTGAACTGAACTGCCTTTGTTTGCAGTGTTGTTTCAGGTCTGTTTATAGTATTTCCTCTACACAAGAAGATTAAATAAATGTACATTAGCAGTGATCATTCCCTGTTTCTGTTTCTTTTCTAAGGGGGAGATTTAGGATTTTTGATGGTATCTTTTTAGAAAACACTGCACCGCAGGTCGACTTTGTTCTAGATAAATCCCACTGTGGCCCTTTGTAGCGGCAACCTCTTTGTCTCCTTATCACCTCTAGACATGGGCACTTCTGCTGTGCCTAAATTTGGCTTGTTCCCCTCCCTGTTGCTGCTGTGGTGCAGTGTGTGTGTGACCTAGATGCTTCTCTGCACTTGTTCGTCCTGTATTTTGGGATTAATCCCTTTCCTAGCTCTCTTGCGGGCTTTTGTTATTTAGAAACAGCAGATTAGAAAGAGTGTTTATCACAGATTTCCTCTTTTTCAAAAGCTTTAGTGCTCGCAAGCCTCCTAGTTTGTCTTTGGTGTATCAAGCTTAGCTGTGTTTGTTGTTGCGGATAGATAAAGCAGATCTAATAGGGTTTCAGTGACAAAGATGGAGAATATTACTTTTTATATATCTTCAGACGTGTTTTGGAAAAATGACCTTGGGCCACTCGTTCTTGAAACAGCTGTTCCTTTTATAAAGACCTTGTACATCCAATATACGTGCAAACTGTTTGCTTAAACACAGTATCCTGTGTTTAAGCAAACAGGTTGCATGTTTCAGTTTGTTTGGTGAATACATGGATGTCTTACAAGACACAGAAACGAGTCTGAAAGGTTTGCAGCAATTCTGGAGTCTTTGTGTTATTGTTTTGTGTTTGGATTTCCATATTTGGTAGGTGAAAGGTAAAAGGGACTTTCACTAGGAAGGTGATGATATCACTATCTAACAACTAATCCTTTCTGCAGAGGGAAAATAGTAGAACACTTTTTAGCAGTTGGCATCCAGCTCACTGCACAAGACCAAACTGTTTATGATTGACAGTATAAAATTTTGAATAACGAGTGCTTTATTAAAGTAATGAAAACAAGGTTCATCTCTGATTTAACCACATGCATTATCTCTTGTGAGTAAGCTGTTCTTGTCTCTGTGTATAACTTTTCAGCACACAATAGTCTAACACTGATTTGCTCTATAAAAACTCTCCAGATCACCTCCAGATAAGTTACTCCTTGTAGAGTTTTGCAGAGCCTTGGAGACGGTTGGTTTTAATACTGTGGGAACTCAGACAGAAACCTTTTTGGGTGCTTCAGGCCTGTTTTGTTACCCGCTGCCTGTTTGTTTGCATTTGTAGGATGTTGATTTTAAACTGCTCATGCAAGGCAGATGAAAACAGCCGTGATAGACAGGCTAGACATTTTCACTTGGTGTTACCTCACACTCTAGCCCTGAGCGCTTACTCAGTGACACTTGTAATCCTATAACAGCGCTGATAGATAAGGTTTGACTTTGCTAGCCCCTAGTAAGGCAGTATGAAGTGAATTGTGTTTTAATTTTTTTTATTCTCTCTTATATGACCTCACTCTTACTTCTCCTTCCCCCTCCAGAGGTTCACGCCATGCTCGACGCCTTCCTTCCTCCAAACACTTACTTTCGCTTCAACCCCTACATGAGCGAAGATTTCTCCTTAGACGAGAACCGCCAAGAGAAGCTCAACGCGCTGCAGGCTGAGGGCTTGCGTTACCTAGAGAGGAATGAGGACAAGCTGAAGAAGGCAGCTCGTTTCCTGACCCGAGAGAAAAGCTCCACCCAGAAGATGACTGACTGGGCCAGGCTCAGGGTTGATATGTATAATGGTCTGCCCTTTTACTCGTCCAAGTTTTAGATTCCACTCGAGCCACGTTTTTCTGGTCCACACGAACCTGGAAACTTACCGAGGTCCAAGTGTCATTTTTATTGCCCTGTAGCTCTGAAGAACATTATGTATGTGCACAAGTAGATAATGTATACAACATGCCAAATGCCACCTCCTCACTCTCACTTGACACTGTGATGTGATTTTAGTTTAAATGTGCTAACATCTGTGGCAATGAAGATTTATCCGATGTATAACACTTGACTTAGCATAGCATTTAAAGAAGATCTTTTAAATGGCTTGTCGATTTAGAAGCTCCGTGAGTAGAGATTCTACAGCAGCTGATGGCAGTAGTTTAACATTTAAATGACTTCTTTGCCAAAATGAATGCCGATTTTGTGTTGCAGATGCTCAGTTATCTCCAGCCGACAATTGGCTTAGGTTAAAGACTGAACTAAAGACTGAAATTTGTCTGGATTCTTCAAAAGGTAATAAAATCCAGAATCTGCCTGGGAAAAAAACCTACCTGTTCTCAATTTAAGACTTAAAGCTAACGTTAGCTAACTAGCTGCTGGGACTTGATAAATATTGGTAAAAGTGGTGTCGATGTTCTAACTTAACATTCTGATAACTTTATCTCCTTTGATGTTCCTTTCAAACATAGAACACAAAGACTTTATTTCGCAGATAAGCTAGTAATGGTGGCATTAACAATGATCTTCCCACCATGTGGATATTTACTGATCATTTACTTTTGTTTAAAATACTGAAAACCAGTACATCCTCACAAACCAGTATTTATATTCTCACATAAAAAGAATATATATATATAGATGGACTTCATGTGTTGTTGAGTAAATGTATAACTTGTAAAACTGCATTGTTAAGAAAAAAAGTCTAAAATTAATAACTAAAATTTGCACAACAAATACAGCTACTGCTAAACTGTGTAATTGTATTTTGATAAGAGTAACACTGATACACGAGGGGCCCACATGAAGCGTTACAGAGCTATAAAGTATGTCAGTACAATTTACATATGATGATAAAAAATAAAGATGTCTATGGGGAAAACACCTCAGTGTGTTAGTAAGGTGCTAGGCTACCACAGCAGCTTCAGTGGGCTTTGGGATTAATTGTACATGTCACTCAGTTGGTATTTTGTTGATGAAGTGCTGTTTAAGACTCCAAAATGTCCTCTGGCTGTTAAGGAATATTTTCTACAGTTTTTCATTCTTATCATAGATAACTTGCATCCACACAGCCATCTTCATCATCTCAAAGTCTCTGCAGTATGTTTAACCTGCAAAAAAACCAACACAGCCTAACAGAGAGGCCCTAGGGGTCAAGGGTTTTTTATGTTGTTTTTTTTGTCACGTGTATGTAAATTGTGATAAGGATCCAGCTAGAGCCTCACTGTCACAAAGCGTGAATTTTTATGTGTTATTTAAACTGCAGAGTATTTTTAGTTCAGTTGTTTCAAGCGCTTTTATCATTGTGTGCTTTTATTGTTCAGTTTTCTGGAATCCCTGCAGGCTACTCACATTTTCTCCTCTGTCTTTAGTGTGCCCTCTTTCCCTTTGATGACTGTTCTCAAAAGCCGCTTTCACCCTTTCCACCTTGAAGTGCTGTGTTTTAGTCCCGACTCTACTGCACTGTACCGTTTGTTGAAATCACACAGGGTTTATCTGATGGGCTGGATTAAAACAGATGGCTGCTTATTGATTGGCTGGGATGTAAAATGATTTTCGTACGCTGCTACTTTTGCTGCACATAAATGCATTGCAGGCGTCCATTTCGACGCCTAACCTGGTCACGTACCGTATTACTGATACGACATTGTGTCGGTTACTCCCAGAGGGCTTGCAGCCAACACAGATATAACCCAGATTAATATAATTCCACTCATCTCTTGTTGGTCCCGTGTAAAGAATGTTTGAGAGTGTAATTAAAACCCACTACTGAACTGCGCTGCATTCTGCCTCCTAATTGTATGAAGATTAGATTATTGTGATCGGAGGAAAGCCGCAGCTTCTCTTTACTTCATCCCAGGAAGTGAGGAGGTGGAGGGAAGAGGCTATCAAGTACTCAACGACTGCGTAATTACGACTGCAGAGATCTGAAGTGATATTCACCCCCCACTTTCTTGGCTCACTGTCCAGGGTGCTTGGCTTGATTAGCTCATTCTGATTTGAAAAATTGTTACTTGGGCACATAATACAGTATCTCTCAAAGGTTTCAGGTCACAAACAGAAAATTTCACATTTTCCATGGAAACACGTGAACAGGATATATATTTTAATATAGGAGTAGTTTATTTCTTTACATGTAACTTAAAGAATTGTTCTAACACAATTCTGCACTCCCATCCTAGCTGTGAGTTTGGTGAGGAGATCTGGAGACATTTAAACCCTCGATCATGTAAGTGCATCCCACAAGCTGTTCCCTGGTTTCAGATCCCTTTTATCCCGCACAGATTTCACACATTACTGCAGCCAAATTGTTGCATTTCCTCCACCATGCTTGAAAGATGAACTCAAGTAACCCTAAAGCATCTTTTCCTTTGTTCTGCATCTCACAGATGGTGTTTTGTTTGGCCCAAATGCCTCTAACTTAGATCTGTGTGTGTAAGTAACACTTTCTTCCCAGTATCTGGACTTGCTGGCCGGCCTTAATCACTTCTCTCAGTGGCCGGTCGCTGATATGGCTTTTTCTTTCCAATCCTGCCTAAAGGACCAGCATCGTCTGAGGTTCCCGTTCCTTGTCTATTTTTGCCCAGTTGTGCACCGAGGCCTCCCCATTCTTTTTCTATTCGTGTCATTCTGTTCTAGCCAATTGGCACAGCTCAGTGAAGAGCACACATTGTATGAAATCTTCAGTTTGATGTCAATTTCCTGCATGGATTAGCCTTCATTTCCCCAAGAATACTTAACAGGAATATTGTGATGGCTTTCAAACGCAAAGTCTTTTTGTGTTTTGGCATTTCAAGATTACAGTCATAACTTAGAAATACTGATGCTCAGCCAAGAGTTTGCAGTTGTTCCAGTATAACTGGATTTTTTTTTTTTTTTTTTTAATGATCCACTAGTATTTTAGCATGATAAACTTGAATTAGGAAAAACATCTTGGCTTTGTGAACTAACCATTTAATTCAATGCAATTTAATGTTCTTTCATGGTAAAACAAACACACTTTCATTTCAAGAATGAGGACATTTCTATGTGACCCCAAACTTCTGAGCAGCAGTGCGAGGAGAGATATACGTGTGGTCAGTGTGAGTGTGCGCTTTTTTCTCTCAAATATATGTTGTTGTTTTTTAAAAAATAGGGGTGTATTTTCCATGGGAATATAATTTGAAGGCCTTTCCCTGAGCTGCCTGTCATAACAGAGAAGAAGGTGAGACGAGATGACTGTACAAGGCTGTGCTCAGGCACCTGGGTAAAAGCTCTGGCCAGATGGATGGCATTTCCCTGCAGCATAAACACAGTGCTCTGACACAGCTCTCCACCAACTGCTTACACGCATGAAAACATATCCGTGGCCAAAGACAGTAGAGGACACAACAAACAGCGTCACTGGTAGTCTGAAATGGTACACCTTATAGGTCATTCAAATATGTTGTTTTATCTAGAATTTAGCAAAAGGGCAGAGCAAATAAAAGCAATATGGTGGCGCTGAATGAATATAGCATAAAAACAGTTTCATAAACATTTTTCACTGCAAGTAGAAATGAGACAATCATGAAAATCACTATGTAAATCATCTCTGGCTTCCTGGATTAAATAGTTAAAGTAATTTCAGCCTTGTAGTGTTGGGAGCGAGCTATTCTGCAGTATCTGAGTCTGAGGAAAAGGCACGAGTTCTTTCCTGTGTACAAAAACAGCCTTTTGCTGCTTATTCCACCTATACCAGCTGCTGATGTTTTGTTTACTTTCGCCTTATGCAGATTCTACCGAAAGCAAGGATTTTGTGTTACGTCTAGTATGTAAACAAGAAGACTCGTACAAGTAAATCCCATTCTAGAAGTTTAGAGTGCATCTAAATTCCTGAAAGGCAAAAGCAGTAGATTTGTTTTTGTTTTGGGGTATTTTTTGGGGGGTGTAAATTCACAAGGCAGGTCTTTTCACATCAAGTCTGGTATAGAGCTCATACAGCAACCCATCGTTCAAGGTTCAAGGTTCAAGGTTCTTTATTTGTCACATGCATAGTTATACAAGTATAACACACAGTGAAATGTAGCCTGACACGCTCCTCGACATGTGCAAAACAGGATAGACAATATAAACATATTTAAAATTAAAGGAATTGAAATGTACATTGTGCCTTGGTTTAGTGTCCGGAAGAGTCCTGACTCAGTCAATTATAGATGATGTGAGAGGGCGGGTGTGTGTGTTTAGGGCACGGATGGCTTGGGGATAGAAGCTCCTCTTGAGTCTCTCTGTCCTTGCCCGGAAGATGCGGAACCTTCTACCAGATTGCAGAAGTTGGAACAGTTTGTTGCCAGGATGGGACGGGTCCTTCAGTATCTGCGCTGCTCTAGTCCGGCATCTCCTGGTGTAGGTGTCCTGAAGCGGGGGGAGAGCAATCCTGCAGCAGCGTTCTGCTGTACGGATCACTCTCTGGAGAGCTTTTTGGTCCTTCACACAGCTGTTCCCAAACCACGATGTCATGTTCTGTGTGAGGATGCTCTCCACAGCGCCTGTATAGAAAATCCTGAGGATCTTTGGAGAGACCCTGAACTTCCTCAGTTGTCGTAGGTGATACAGGCGCTGCCTAGCCTTTTTGGTCTGGACCTGAATGTGGGCAGCCCATGTCAGGTCTGAGGAGATGTGGACACCAAGCTACTTGAAGGTATGTTAAAGCTAAGCATGCCTTTTATACTCTAGTTGTTTTTATTAAAGTACTGAATCTGGTAAAAATTGACTACTTATGCTTTTACTATTGTCTGCCATATACAGTTATGCTCAGACGTTTACATACACTCATCACAAGCTTTGGGAATTGGGAGAACAATTTGAGTGTATTCCACACAGGCCAGACGTGTATATATACAGACTTATTAATAAGTGTTGCTGAAGGTTCTACATTGTCTTAACTTGACAAGATCACTTCACCTCGAATCAGCTACACGCTTGAAACTTGAACCCAACTGGGTGTTCCAGTAGCACAATGATACCAAACACACATTCCGAACTGGTTTGGAAACGGATAAAGCAGGCTAGCATTAAGCTGCTGGGATTGCCTTCCCAACAGTCTGACCTCAGCCCTGTTGACATTATGTAGATGTGCTTAAAAGCCAGATCTTTATCAGAAAACCAAACACTTTAAATACACTCAGCCAATTCTGCCCAGAAGAGTGCTCAAGTATGCAACCAGAATTATGCCAGAAGCTTATTGATGGCAACCAAAAGTCTTCTGTCAAGGTGCAACCTGCTAAGGGACATTTAACCAAATATCGGTGTGTGTGTGTGTGTGTGTGTGTGTGTGTGTGTGTGTGTGTGTGTGTGTGTGTGTGTGTGTGTGTGTGTGTGTGTGTGTGTTTTTACCTTTGACCCTGAGTGGATTAGGGAATATCGAGAATAAATTCAAATTTGTGCACCCAATTCTTCTTTTTAAAGGTCATTAAATATGTAATTAAGGATGTGGTATCCTATCCTGAAAAAAAATAACAATTTAAACAGTTTAAAGAAATCATTAAAAGCCTTTTACCATGACATTCATGCCATGATTCCCATGAGTGTATGAAAACTACTGACCATAACTGTATACTGTTAAAGTGGTGGATGCTTCAGATAATAAGTTTCAGATAATAAGATCAGTGTATGCACAAGTCATTTCTGTAAAAAGAAAGAAAAAAAAAGAAGAAGCTTAGGCTGCTCAAAACTCAGTTTCTGAAACTCAGGGTTTTTTGTACTCTTGGCTCTTTGTGTGATATCAATGAGAGGGGAAGTAAAGAAGGTGGCCTTAAACAGGAAAAAGGATAAAAAAGGATGAGCAGAGCTGCACGTAGGCACAGTAAAACATAAATAAGGATTAAACGCCCAGAATAAGAATTTTAAGTTTACGTTTAATTTTATGATTGTTATTATTATTAGGGATTTTTTAAAAACCATTTTAAGTCCTCTTTAGCCTTTAAGATAGTTTAAAAAACCCATTCCTGTGGCTGAAATGAGTCACCACAACAAAGAGAATTATTTTTCTTTTATTTCAGCAGCAACTTATTTTAATAATTTTACAAGGAGCATAGAGATAAATGAGCAAAGGTAGCTTTCTAATGGGAAATCCAGAACACCATATTGAATGGCCATGAAGTCACATGAAGACTAACATCCACAGGTTGTCCCTATGTTGTATTTGTGAATTCCCATCAGGTTTTTGCCCCCTGTGTATTAACATGGTTAGACAGGCTTTAAAGGCTGCTCCCTCTCAATACAGAGAAGTCATGTAATGTAATTACACAGCAGACAGAGAGGAAATGCATCCTCCCCTGATGTAAACAGCTCTGACTCATGAACTTGTCCCGCAGCTCTAATTACATCAGTAATTTGATTTCTTTTGCACCTTTGGCCAAACCTCCAGACTGTAAATATGAATATGTTTCTTTGGTCTATACCCGAAATGGATCCTGAGGAGATTTCGACAGATACTGCCTTCTCTCATCTTTGCTTTCATGTAACAACAGTTTATCCTCCAAGTGGCTGCTGCTCAATTACACCTCACATTTATCTGTAGCTAATAAACCCAGCTCATTAGTACTTAATTAGTTTTGGAGCTGACGAATGATGTTAAGATAAGATTTAAGCTGCTCAATTGCAAAAACATGATAGCAATGTTTTGAAAGGGAAAAAAAGCAACTGATAGAGTGATGCACAGCCAATACACCGAGCAGAGGAACAGTGTTAGGGGTTCATCGGCTCTTTATATGATGGTCAACAACTTACTTGAAATTTAAAATAAAAATATCCAGTGGAAATAAATGAATAAGTAACATTTATTTCAGCAATAACAAATCATATAAATTTCCCCGTTCATTCCCAGATAAGGACCAATCACATAATATATTAATATCCCAGCTTTAACCTGAGAACAACCAAACCAGTGCAAACAAATGCCACTGCACTACATTCAGTCACACCCTATTTGAAGCACTGGCACTGACTACACTTACAAATTGTGAATAAGTTCGAAAACTTTGGAAAAAATGGAGCATCTGATGTCTGATGCTGTTTTTTAAACTGCTGTGTTTTCCTATAGGATTTGGGCTGCTGACCTGTGTTCAAGCTGTGTGAGTTAATAATTACCTCTGATGTGGACAACATCGTTTCATGGTTGGCTTGTTGGTGCCGTGCACGGTTTGTTCTGTACAGAATAAAGAATAATAGTGGCGTAAACACGGAGAGAGATGACTTTCTCTCCCGCACAGTATCTGTGCCGTAAAGTTTTGCATCTGAGTGAGCAGAGGACTTCAAGGATCCACTGTAGTAAAAGGCACCGTAATTGGCGATGCCAGTGAGGCAGACACAGCGTCTCCTCTAATGGGTTTTGCTTTTCAACACAAAGCCTTGACGGCGTTCACTTTGCAACTTTCAAAGTGTTATATACTCTGCCTCTGTGGTGCTGTATCCTTGAACTTGTGAAAATCCCTTTGAGTATTTCACAGATAATGTGCATGGGGGAAATTAAGAGAATATTTTAATGAGATTCAAGACGTATGCAGACATGTCTGGAGGCAGTTTTAAATAAGAGGCAATGACAATTACAGTATTTTCCCCGTGTGGGGAGGCAAATGTTGGTGAGAATTCCCTGGCCCCCTTAAGATGATGACGGGGAGGATATTGGAGCGTTTCCCACTGGGGAATCACGCCTCAGTTTTCTGTCTTTTTCTAACACTATATAAGCAAATCAAAGAAACTCTTCGCATATAACTAAAGAGGGGATGCTGGCTAAGTTGGAAAATAGTGTACTGCGGTGAGGGACTTGCGCTTTTCAAGCTTAAAGGTGATTCTGTAGCTCTTTAAGCTTTTTACGATCATAATTGGAGGTTTTTCCCTCAGGTGATTTCACATATACGTTATAAACCCGTTTTCATCTTATGCCACAACCTAATTTTAGCTAATCTCAGTCAACCGGCTCCTGCATGGCAGACCACAAACTGTCTCTTTGCCAAAACCGGGATTATCCGCGTAAAAACTACGTCACTTACTCTTTGTGTGATTCCACGGCTGCAGATGGATACCATTGCTAAGCCTCGGATAATGCATGTGTGTAATGTGCAGTGATAGAAGAGAGCAGTCTGAGATAAAAGTGTGCCTTTTAACGTCACATGACCTCATCCGGCAAAGGTCTCAGTTGATCCCACGGGCTGCTGCTATATGGTTATGAGCGCAAACCTGCCTGCAGGAAAAACTGTCATGCTTCAGAACATGCAACTGTCTTTAAGCAATTAGTTTCCAGAACAGCTGGAATTCCCTGAAAGGTGAAAGCACTTATATTTGACTAATATGTGAATCAGACTTTAGTTTTTTTTTAAATTTATTTAAACGTAATCTTTTATTTTTTTCAGCCCGATTAATGGAAAAAAATGTACGTATTTCAGTGTTGAGCTTTTCTTGTACTTGGCGCCTTTTTAAAGCAAACAGCGAGAAAACAGTTAAATGAAAAAGCCACTCCCCGCTGTTAGATAATAATAAAAAGGATCATCGTTTGGCCTTTAAAATATACAGTCTGGCTTTTTTTATATTAAAAGAAAAACTTAAAAAAAGAAGCTTGTCCAGATGTTGTCCATCTGTGATTTTGAGGCTTCAGGGGGGGTAAAGCACTATTGTATGTATTTGTATGACAGTTTTCTGGAATGGTTCACTGCCTTTAGGCCACCATACATCAGCAGCGGCGCTGCAGTGCGCGCAATGGGCGTGCGCACGCCTCCGGGTGCTGATGCGCGCCCCCGCCTGTGTGTGTGTTTGTATGTCGGTGAACTGGTGGGAGAGAGAGAGGAGGGGACCGGTGGCTGAGAGAGGCATCGGAGGCAAGTGCAAGAGGTTCGGCGCTCTGAGCGGGGACTCCACGTGAATAACCGCAGCTCACGGCTTCGCTCTGTCGCGGGAGGCTGAAGACACCCGCGGTGTTTTGTGTTTCTCACCGCCCAGGGAGGAGGTAAGGTGAGCTAAATTAGACCATTCATAATAAGCACGTGTCGTGTGGCTTACAGTTCACTGACAGGAGTTTTGTGGCACGTTGGAAGGATGCCGATAGAAAAACTGCCCCTCTTTTAGCTCCTTCTCGGGGGGTGGGAGTGTGCAGGAGTGGTTTATTTTAAATAACACGCCGCGCTGTTCTGGGTGATATTTTACGTGTTAGGTGATCGTCGGAGAGAGCGAAAAGGTGTGGGACATATTCCGGTGAACGACTGTCAAATCAAAGGGTTGACACGTACCGTGACGCGTTAAAGATGCTGAGGGGAAAAACACAAAAAACAAATCATTGGCACTTATTTGCGAATATTGTCTTTGGACTTGATCTTTTTTGCTTCGATCATCACATATCACATGGTGTAGATACAGTGGATATTCCCACAGATAGATAGACAGCTCTACTGTACTTGACAGCTGCTTTTTATTGTCCTGTGTTGATGAAATCGCTGTCTGGATACACGCACAATCCCTCATAAGCTGATTTGCTTCCCACATGTTTGATTCCCCTCATATTTATGTCACAACTCTGTGTTGTTTTGACTGACCAGTCACTTTGCTGAGTCTAATTTCCCTTCATGGGACTGAATCTGATTATGATAGGGCCCCCCCTGAGATTTCACAGAATTCATCTCACACCATTTTTCCACCAGTCAAAACAATTCATTTGCTGGAAAAAAACCCAAACATATTTTCACACAATCCTGTCTTCCCACTCCACCTCCTCCTCCCCCGTCTGTCTGCCCCTTGGTCAAAGCTTCAGTAAAGGGGGAACTCACCATCATGCAACAACACCCCTCCTCCTCCTCCTCCTCATCCCCTCCTCTGCTCATCCCCAGACACTCTCACTCATACATACACCCAGACACACATGCCTTGACTGCACACTTTCGCTGCCTGCTCAGTTGGCCAAATTAATGCAATGCTAATGACCCCTGTGTTATTGTCTGAAGCTCTTGCCTTGCGCTTACTGCTCTGAAAAGCCTGACACACTTTCTAGTAATGTTTATTCACTCCAAGCAGACTATAGTTAATCTGGTTAAGACGATAACAATATCCCTCTATCCTTGCCTTATGTCTAGTTTACATTAATTTATAAAACTGGCGGCAAAAATGTACGTCCCAGACAGTTTGTGTGCTTTGTGGTAGTCTCTTGATCAGGTTGTAGTTTGAGCTCAGAGAGGCTTTAATCCACAGCTACTGGAGTGCTGCTAACATAACATTTCAGCCTCATTTGACAAATGTGGAGAAATCGGGACAAGATAGCGACCTACATTGTGCTGCCTTCTTTACTTTCAAACTCATCACAAATGACTCTAGACGGGGAGATTTGCATAACTAAGGGATTATCATGACACACGTTGGCCAGAGTTATTGTGAGAGCACCAGTCAGTCACACTGCACGCTGACCTAAAACCAGCGACGGGCAACTTTGCTCCGGGGGCTATGGGAAAAGCTTGGGTGTTGGAGGGAAAATGCCACCAATTTCTCTCTGTGGGCTGCAGAAAAACGCACGCTATTCTGTGAGAAGTGATCAACGCGCCTTCTCTAAGCAGCCGTCCGTGGACATTCACAGGCCAGAACAAAGTGCCTCATAGAAAGGAAGATTTGTTCTGTGTCACTTGTTGTAATGATGACATAATTTCTTTCAGGAACTGGTCTGAACCTGAGAGACTGCCATTTCATCAAGGGTACATTTGAGTCATGTCAGAGTAATGCTTGTTTAGGGAAGCAGCACATATTCCGAGATGAAACAATAACACGATTCCGGCAAAGTGAAGCTGAAGTCAGGGTGGGAGATGGCTAGTCTCAGTAGACGTTTAGTAAGAGGGACCTGTCAGTGTAAAGATCGCTTCTGGTTAATCACAAGTGTCTCTTTTTTCTAAGTCTTGACAATCATTTATGTGACATTTCATAGTTTCTATGTTCTGAATTAACTAAGTGCTAAAATCTGGAAATGGGAATATGAAGGCATTACAACAATTAAGGCCAACCTAGGCATTAGAACCAGGAGTAAATGATTCAGTAATCCATCAGTGAGTTGATATTTGATACAAATCTGGCATGCTTAGCAACTTTAGATCTTACAACGTTAGCAACAGTTTTCTGGGTGCAGTTTCTCAAATGAAATATTTTATGCTATATGATGGTGAACAGAAGATATTTTAGACCTCGGTCTGAGCGCTGAAAACATAAAGGAACAAGAAATCATCTCAAGTTTCTTTGACATTTGTTTAAAAAAAAAGAATTCACTGATTAATTGAGGAATACAATAATAAATTAATTGGCAATTCATCTATTTCAGTTTTTACCTAAAATCTGGTATCTGCACATGCTACACACACACACACACACACACACACACACACACACACACACACACACACATTATGTGTATATATATATATATATATATATATATATATATATATATCCAGATCTCAGCGAATATCTTGATATTGATTCCAGTTCCTGTAGAAATTATGACTGATGCGCTGAAACCAACCATAAATACCCCCTGCAATAATTTCTTTTTCATGCAAAAGTGCACATGCACTAATCAATAATTTACCATCATAAGTCACTCCAGCTGATTGACTGAATGATTGAGTGAGTTCTGGCAACACGTGTTCTCGTGTCCCGAGTGAAGAGGATCCAGCAGCCATTGTGAATAGAAACGCCGTGCTGCTCGGCTGTGATGAGGCTAAATTCCCTGGGGAATGATGGAGGCCCATGCCTACCCATTAGTGTCACTGCGGTCTGGGTGTTTCATCCCAGTGGAGCTATCACGCACAGCAGCGCAGCACACTGACATCATTTGGACCTCCTTGTCATAGGCATGTTTGTCTCATTTTGGGACTGATGAGTGCCTCATTATCACACCACAGAGGGAACGGTGCTCTGCCTGCTTCACAGCTGCCTGATCACTTTCACTGTTTGTAATTTGGACAAACGTATGCAGAAGCAAAGAAAGGCATTCATACATGTTCATTACATGTGCCCATGTTTTACTTTCCTTCTCTCTCCGTCTCTCTCTGTGAGTCGGGCCTGCTTGGTTGCAAGCTGGTGGGTACAATTAGAGTTTCACAGTCAGTTAAGCAGCAGCTCTAATGGGAATTGACACATTCCTGTAAATCCCTCCACACAGCTGCAACTGTTGGTGTTTACACCGTAGACTTGTATTTTATTATCGGGAGTAAATGGCAACAGATGACTAAGAAAAATGGGTAAACAAAGTAAGTAAAAAGTACAAAGTGAACCTCGATTAGATAGATGTCTTGGTTTCGGCTTCTCCTTTTACTTCTTGCTGTTATGGATATTGACAAGAATTTATTAACACCAGTGCCACTGCTAAGTTTTCCTATAGGTCAGATTTGTTTTTATTGATCCCCATGTTGTTTACTGATTGGATTTACATGTGAGGAAAAAAAGTAAGCTTGCACAGGTTTGTATCATCAATTCAAATACCTGGACCTGACTCTAATTACTGTACAAAAACAGACTTGGATGTGACTTTGGTGTGCAAAAGCTTTCACACATTTAACTCATAATGGATTGGTTCCGGGTTTTAACTGGAACCAGTAGTTGATTCCTTTCATTGCTTGTAACAGCACATTAAATAGCTGACACAAGGGTCTGATGATTTGATCGATTGGTGCACAGACAGAAAATTCATCATCAGCTGTTTGGACATGTTTCTAATAATTTTAATAAAAGTAAAATTATAAAAATGCTTTGATTCAAGCTTCGCACGTGTTAAGGTTTTCTCACACTAATATCTGAAACAGAGCAGTCTAAAGCCTGAGCTTTTGGCAAGTAGGGATTACTTGGCACATACTGGCCATCTGCCTTTGCAACAGTATATGACAGAAAACAATGAGCATCCTTTAAGCGTGTTTGTTTTTGAGTAAATTCAAGCTTTTCAAATGTGAGGAATTATTATTTAGTCATCTTTTGAAATAAACTAAATACCATTGGCTATGGTTTGGATAAAAAAAAGTGAGCTGTATGTTAATAATTATGTTGGATTAAGCTCTGGAAACAACAAAAAAGAGGCATTATTGTTACTTTAAGTGATGGAAAAGCTGTTAGTCATAGCCCCGACTCGGAAGCCCTGCTGATCAGAGATGCTGTGCTCAGTTGATTTACTGTTAAATTCGGCTATAGATTTTGGACAGCAGGTAGTTGGACAGATGTTGGATGGATGGAGGTCAGTGAAGACCTCCTTGGATGGCCCCCTGTGACCAAATCATTACGTTGGAGCTTCACACCATGACGGTCATCAAGCCCAGTCACTCAAGGTTGCCAAGGGAACCCTAATATTACTCATGTCAGGTTATCAACCCCCTTTAGTAAGTACAAAGCATTTAAGGATGTTCTTTTCCGTCCTAAGTAAGTGCCAGGGGGGTGACAGCAATAGACCCTTTTGAAATGGGACATTGAGATAATGGAACGTAATGTTGCAGGTTTTATGCTCTCTCTCTGTCCCCTTTAGACCTCCTTGTTAACTAGGTGATCTGAACCACTCAACCTCGAATTTAGAGATCCAATGGGAACAAATGGAAATTCAATTCGATGTTTGCTCCAGGAGTGCATTTTCTGAGATCTCATCAGATGCGCTGCTTCGTTGCTACTGGCTAGGGGAGGAGGAGGGAGGAAAAGGAAGAAGTGGGAGTGTTTTCAAGCTTTTGGGGTTCCAAGGGGGAGGGAGGAGGGGTGGATCATGTACCTCCATGGACGCTGAGAATGGGCAGGGGGGAACAAAGGGGGTCTGTTTTCTCTTTCTCTACTGGCAGGGAGGCTTTTATTGCCTCTTGCCTTGCAGTATGTGTGTGGGTGGGTGGGGGTGGTGATAATGCTGGGGAGGGGTGATGCAGGGGTTATCCTGAAGGAGATCCACAATAGAAACTGTGGTGTTGGAGCCTCTCTTTGAACAGCTGAAGAGGGCTGGAGAGGCAGTCCTTGCTGGAGCGACAGCCTCGGGCCTGTTGAAGCTCTGGCCAACTTTGGATGGGCAGCAGATGTTGGAGAGGTAGCTGGTGGCCGAGTGGCAGCACATAACAACAACCGGTGCTTCCCTTTCCTGTCCTGAAAACAACAGGAGGTGGGCATTGCTCCACTGGCAGGGTGCAGGCTGGCCAAAATTGCAGGGAATACAGGAACAGTGTGCACTTGAAAGCTTTTCTGCTCCATTCTCAAGCTTCCATCTTCTTCCTATTTGCATAGAGCTTAAGGAGAAAAAAAAAAACAAAACCGCGTTGCACATCCCACTCTTTGTTGGCACTGCGATGCAGCCCACTTGTGTAGACTAATAGCTCAGAAAATACATCACCACAGCTCTTTCTCTGCTTATAAAATTGGCCTGTACCGTGCCAAAAATCCAACGCAATCCCCAAGCCTCCACAGCCTTACTAGTCTCTTGTTGAACACCACATCCAACAAAACTTGCAGAAGTGGGGGTCTGCAGAGATAAGCGGAGCAAAGGCTTAGATTATCTTTGTTGCCCCAGCGCATGATGCAACAGCGAATCAACAGGAAAAGAAGGAGACACTTCGCTGTCAGCTCATGAATAAAGTTGACATGGAAACACAAAGTGGCTTTGCCATGGTTCAGGACTTGCTGACCTCGAGGTCTTATTTAGGCCAGGCGCTCTAATGCCCTTACCCTCTGCTCCACCCCTCTACCCCCTCCCACACCCTGGCTGAGGGTAAGATACCATGTTAGAAGCTCAGCAGCCACCACTGAAGGGCCCTTAATCCAAGTGGGATGACAGTTTGGCTCTGGATGCCATTTCTGCAGTGCTGAGACCAATGAGCTTTTCTTCCCCTCTTTTTCATCCCTTAAACCTCCCAAATACAACCACAGGAATCCTGGGAAAAAAAAGCAGTTCTCGGGGAGACAGAGGAATAGGATGGCAAACAAATCAAAGGGAGGATCTCTGATTCCTCCTTTGTAGAGCAGATAAATGTGCACATTCACAGAGATATCAAAAGCACACAGTGTTGACTTCAGCTGCTATTTTTTTTGTCCACATGTAGTGTAAAAAACATAATCTATAACCAGATAATCTTTGTCCAGGCTTCAGAATGATTAGGGAAGATTGAGGTCAGAAAACCATTAGACTCATCAAATTTAGTGATGCTGCCACATCAAATCCCTTTTCCTGCCTTTAAACCAATCGGCAGAGCGATCCGCGGACCACATGTTAACAGAGGTTCAAATGGGCCATCCATTATCTGAAACAATAACGAGCATCATGCATGTTTGCCATTACTGTTACTCACTCTGCATTGCAGCTGCAGCTGATTCTGCTTTTCCACACCGGTCACAGTCCCACTGTGATGTGCAATAATCTCTGGGAAGTTGACTTTGTTAAGTTTTTATAAAATTTAGTTTGGAAATTTGTCAGCTGATCCCTTGACACAATATGATCACATAAAAACGTCAAATATTTGTTTTATGCAGAACCTCAAATGTTAAAATGTGCCGAATGCAGTATGTATTTCTGCCCCTTTACTCTAAAAATGTTAACACCATCAATACAGAAAATCATCATTTAATCTTGGACTAGAATATGATGGTGAATAGCAGCACTTGTGTCCCCTGATGGACCCAAGTGCAGGAAGAAGGAGCCTGGAAATATTTCCTCTGCACTGAAAATTTTTAAATCAGTTTAAATTCAAATTAAATCTCAAGCTGCTATTACTCAGTATATTCAAGTAGATTCAAGCATTTTAAAATTCCTGTTATATCAAAAGCACAATTTTTTCAACTATGGGAAGCCTGTGAATTTGATTTATTAACTAAAACCCAAGGTCATCCTCTCTGGTGTTCGAGGGTATTATGCCAGAGCAATTTAGAATCAAACGTGAGCAATGGAATAGCAATCAGTATTATCTCTGTGTGTTCAGTCCTGTGCTGGATTCTCAGCGCTGTGCATCTTCAGGAACTGGAGGAATGTAATTGTCAGTAAGATCATTCCTTTCTGTGGGCTAGTTCGGCCCATCTGTGAGGAAGGGAGAATGGGCATGGCAACTTCCTTTATCAGGATCTCCGCTGTGGCTGGCTGGCCTGATAACCCAATCAAGTGTCTAGTGTGACTAAGAGCTGTCTGGGCGAACACTAGGCTTTTTTCAGTTCTCCATGTGGAAATATCAATGAGGCTTTGTCAATGTGCCATTGTTGACAGCCAGAGCCCTGTGGTGTTAAAAACCTAATGCAGACTCTCAAAGAAAGAAAAAGTCTCAATAATAATCTTTGTTTACTATTTTCTTTACATTTTCACACTATATTTGGACCTTGGCATTGAATGGCAGTCCTGGTGTTGGTGTTAGTCGGCATTGTGCCGGTACAAGCTGAAAAGATTCTGGTTTGAGGCAGACCTAATGTTCGGGTCTTCAAGGTTGGCTGGTTTTTGGGCCTCTCAGGGGCTCAAGGCACAATGACCACATCTCTCAATGAGTGGAGCCACAGTGGACATGTTACTCAAAGGGCTTACTGCATGACAGGGAGCACGCCTCCACAGATACAAGAGAAAAATAGCACACTTTCACTCTGAGGTGGATTTCATATAGCTCACAGTTCTGCTGTCAATATCTTGATTGTAGTTGACATTTAAGGGAATGCATAAGGCAAAGGGCATTCTTTAGATGTTCTCTGCTGCTTTCATGAAATGTGTTTGGTTTGGAATAATGGATTAAATTGTTAATGTACTCAGAGGGAGGTGAGGGTCGGATCATTCTGAAGTATTCCTAGATTTCTCTATACATTTATTTTTTACATAAGCTGTGCACATCTGAGGCTTTTACACAATCAGTCAAGCTGCTATCTGAGTTAAAATCTCAGTTTTCCCCGATTGAAGGATCATGATTAAAACTGTAGGTTTCCAAAGCCTGTGCCTGAGATCATGATATGCACAGTGCTTATGGAATTATTTAGACCTGTTTTATAATCCGTGATTGTAGGTATGGGGTTTAAAAATAAAAAGGAGCAGTCGTGCCCTGAGAGCAGATTATGCACGGATCTCCACCACTCTGGCTTGGTTTCTGCCTCTGTTTTTTTTTCTTTGTTTATTTCATTTCCTTTTTAAGTCTTTTCTATATGACTTTTCATAGATTTCGTTTCTCCATTTGGTAACCTTTACTTTTGTTTGTCAGTATTCACACATTAGATGAGACCATTAATGATATCCCAGAAATGTCTGGGTTAGGTTTGCGTGTATCTCAAGAGCTTACAAGTTTATACAATGATACCCAGTGGTACAGCCCAGTAGCGTTCATTATATGCTTGCAGATTTTATGAATTTAGATTTTCTTCTTCCACTGCTGCCTTTTAAAATCAGGCGTTGTTCGCTGATGTAGCGCTTAATCCGTCCACAATAGGGCAACTACATGGAGGTCAACTTGATTGGATTCTCCACAGTCATCTGCAGTGAAAAAAAATCTAATTAAGCTTCAGGCACCTAAGTCAAACTCCGTAGGATTACCCTGGCCCTGCACCCAAAACCTGGTCCTGGGAGATTGTGATAACTCTACTCCCATAATCTGAAGCCGGGGAAGCCTAGAGGGGGGTGTTGGCAATGAAATCCATACAAACCGAATCTACTCACCCACTCAACTGCGTGGATAGCTGAGTCACGTAAAAAATATATGGTGTAAATTAAGTTAAAATCAAAAATCGCAGTGCGAGATTTACCAAAGTCGAGTTTGTGTTAACATTCAAAGCCACAGCAGGACACAGTGCAAATAGCTACAGTGTGTTTCGAAGAGATAATGATAGAAAAAAAACTGATTTCATGCAGAGTTTCATCCGTATCGTTCACAATCCCCTGAGCTTTGAAGTCAAATTGGAAGTGTGTCTGTATGGGTGGAAACGACAGACAGATTAGAGAACAGAAAACATGCTTTGAAAGAGCTTTTAACCCCCCACCCCCACCCCCTACCCCCTCCTACTCAAATCTGTCTTTTTCAGAGACAAATAAAACCCACCAAAGTATCTTCTCTTTTGTCCCAACTTTAAGATGTGGGTTGGATGTAGATTTTCCACTGAGCAAAAAGTCCATGTTTGTTGTGGTCACCACAGTGCTCGAAACAGCTTTTTTGTTCGGAAGATAACTCACAACGGGAGACCGCTATTGACCAGTTGTTCCCCTAAAGGAAATGGGCATGAAGGGGGAAAGAGTGGAGGACAGTGAGGGGGTCAAGATGGGGTAAAAGACACGGATGTGCAAGTGACCAGGACATGGTCTCCATCTCACCAGGATGCAGCTAAAATATGGCTCTCTTCTTTTGATCCTGGAGACAGTGCACCTGCTGGAGGTCTAAGGATTTGTCCTTTTCCCGTCTATCATCAAGGTATCACTTTATGTATGCGAGTACAGCTCTTGGTATTCCACTATCATTACATTTTCCTTCTTGTACTCATAGCCACAAAATTAAAAGGCTGCAAGAGCTTGTGATCTCTTCCCGCCTTCTCGCGGGAGTTGATTGTGATTGGGGGTTTTTTCTCCCCTCAGTCTCGCATCAAAATGCAGCCAGACTGAAAGCTAAAAATGCTCTTTTGGCCCCAAAACAAAAGCCTCTGAATTAGTTTCACTCAGCCTGTTTATCTGAGCTGTGATTCAGCTGAAATGGGACTTTGGATATGAATTTTGAGTGGAAGCAAAGCGCTGGCAGAAGTGGCAGAGCCTTGTCCTTGACAGCCTTGTTGAATTAATTCCTTCCAAATGGCTGGTTTAAAGAATGAAAAGAAGAGTGTTGAATACAAGCTAATACTGATCTGATGCTATCTACGGCACAGGTTCAATTTTTAACCGTAGTGTCTTTGTGAAACCATCCATTTTTACCCACGTGACTCATATTGTGTGCGGAGTTAAAGGATAATGGAATAGGTGGCCACCCAGGACAGCTTGTCATAGCACTTCAGTTTGATTGACATGCCACTTCTTTTTTCACACCAGACATGGTAAAATTGTATAAAAGTGACTCTTTAGCATAACATTGGACAATTGCGTGCTTAACCTCCTTCATTCTCCTCTGGGGCTCGATTAATTCAAACCGGAGCAACTTCAACATATCTGTGTTGTAATGCTAAAATTAGCAGGATCTGAGGCATGTGCTTGATATGGTAATAGGGGAGGTGAATTTGTTGCTGTGGGCTACGTGGATGTGTACGTCATTGTATATAAATATCTTGTGATATATTACATTTTCTTTAAAAAATCAGGTGAGAAGCTGGAGTTTGAAGTTTCACTCCTGACCTCGGGAATAACAGCATCCATTCAATGTTTTTTCCAGCTTTCATCGACATCCTCGCTCCCTTCACATGCAGGTTATTTAGTTTTTATGAAACAGTTATTACCCTATACATTGGGTAGAATATTCTAATAGGAAATAATGAAAAAAAAATTAACTGCTGTGGTGGTTAGCCCTGTTACCTCACATCAAGAAGGCCAAATCCACCATCTGTCCAGGGCCTTTCTAGGTGGAGCAGAAGTTTTCTTTGAGTATTCTGGTTTCCTCCCGCGGTCCAAAAACATGCAGTTAGTGAGGTTAAGATTATTGGTTATTGCGCGCAATGCGATTGCGTATCTGTTTCTGTGTTAGCTGCGTGACATGTTTTCAGCCACATCCTTCCAGAGTACACCTTGCCTCTCATTTGATGGTAGCCGGGATAAACTACAGCACCCATCGCAACTCTGAATTAGATAAACAACATATTTCTGGGTGTCAGAGATTTACAGTTAACAAACAGTCAGGTGAATAAACAACACTGAGACACTTGTGTAGGTTAACGTGCTGCACGGGTGAAAAGCTCAGAGCAAATCACACCGAACTGCAGTATTCGTTTATTTTTATAGGTTACATCGTCAATATGCAAATATAATCACATTTCCTGTTACGCAGGTCCTGATGCTGTCTGTGTGTAAGCTGTGTGTGTGTGTCACAAAGTATGTGTGTCGCAAGTCAATTTCTAAGAATAATATAATGCAAGTCAACTTCTGCGGATATGTATTTCTGTACTGGTCTCTTTTCAGTGTCACAGGGTCAGCTTCCTGTTTCTACAGAAAACTGTGTCTGGTGAAATATGTATAACATAACTTTTGAAGCATAAGCAAATAAAACAATAAAAACTCCCTGACACTGGGTTTTAGACTGGTGGTGAAAAGAAACCTGTCAACGTGCAGACTCGGACCTGAAAAACTGCTGAGAGTCATTTAATTTAACAATTTAGTGAGTATCGCATCAGATTAAATGGCCTGGTAAATGGCCATTTAATCTGATGTATTTATCATAAATAAATGAATCATTAGCAGCAACTCTAATAGACGTTGTTCAGTAAACACTGTATGTGTCTTCATATTGTTCAGCTTTAATGGGAATGTTTTGCGTTGGCTTCCAGAGTATCACTTCAGTCCTGAATACTCATTTGCTGAGTTTTAAACATGAATTGCTATGATTAGTTTATTCCCTTTGATCCCAAGCATGGCAGTGTGTGGATTAAATATAACTCAAGATAACATCAGATTAATCTGCAAAGGCTAATTTCAGTAAGTTCTGTCGTTGTACTACATCTACCTTTTTCCCTCCTCTCCTCCATAACCTCATCTCCTACACAGAACTAACCCATCTTAGAGGAAATACTGAATGCATTATGTGGTATAAACAGCTCCACGTAAAGATGCATTTATTGGATCGTTTATGATAGCGGGATATGAAGAAGTTTTCCCACATTTCACACAGTGGCTGATCTCAGTGGTTCCAAGTGCAAGAGTGCCGCTCTAAATGTTTAATGGCGAGTTAAAGGATAAGGGCCATCTTCTGTCTCTTTCTGCATAGTGTCTCATTCCAGTCTGGCTGAGCTCCAGTGCTCACTGCAGCATTCTGACTCACTATGTTGCTGCATTGAGCCTAGATACAAAGCATCTCTGGAGACCTTTTAGCTCTGCTGGAGTTATGCAGTATATTGAGTAGGACAGTTTTCAAACTTGGCCAGACGACTAGGATCATTTGTCACTCTAGTCGCGTGCACCTATATTTTATTTTTATGGCCTGACCTTCGGCTTCACAACCTCAGTGTGCAAACGGGGCAGACCACCAGCCACTAGTCCGCGTCACGGTCAAAGCGTCAGCGTTTCGGTGAAGCCCTGGCTGCTCTTCAATGGCCCTTTCACTGCCACTTGGTGACAATGCATTTTTTCCATGCCATAAAGCAGATGCTGTATTCTAGCAGTACAATACAGGGCCCATCTGAAACTGTTTACCATGTGAAAGGCACACCGGGATCAGGATGCCTACCACTGTGTGGGGCTTTTTGACTTGCCACTCTATAATGAGTGCACGCTGGAAGGAAAAGGAGCGCGCAGCTTTAACTGGCATTGTAATCACTGCATGGAGAGAGGAAATGCAGTATAAAGTGCTGATCCAGCCTATTCTTCCCAGGCCAGGGCTTTTTAGACTTATCTGAATACAGAGATTACTGTGACACCATATGAGCTTGTCAGCAGTTGCACCCATAGCAGATAAATAGGGAGGAAACTCGCAGTTTACGTACCCACCTAAAACAGATCATTTAATCTCTTATTCCATCGGGCCCTGATCTTTGATACAGCTGTGGCAAGTTTTCTCTAAGATGAGGTCTCTGATCTTTTCCGACCTCTTTCTCTGGAAGTCAAAAATCAAGAACTAACAAGTGGAAACATCTCAACTGCAGAGGCTTATCCGGTGTAACAGAAACCCCCTGCAGTTAAATCATTATCTTTGTGCGACTAGTACCTGTCTTCTCTTGTGTTGCTGTTTGTTGTCGACAAGTTGATGACGCTCAGCTTGTTCCAAGTTGTCTGCCCTCAGGCCTCGCTTTGTTATGAAGTCTTACTGCTCCACCTCTTATGGAAAAACAACTAAGACAGCGTTAAACCAGCCCTAATGGTGGACTTAGTGGTGGCCTGACAGCAAGAGGTGTAGTGAGTAATTAAGCACTCAAGCAGTGAGGGACCCTGAAAGGCCAGAGGTACCCAACCTCACAGACTGGTCACAGTCAGATTCCTCTCCACCCATACAAGGGGTGTCAGAGACAGGGAAGCTACTCCTGAAGCTAAGGTCTCTTTGGCCCTTCGGCACCACTTAGAGGGCTTATCCTCCTAGCCAAGAGCTCTCTAAGGCCTCCAGCTGGTCATCAGTCATGTCAAGGACACACATCATACATGTCAAGAGCCTGAAGAAATAACAGCGGTGCCACAGACACAGGAGTGCAGATGGGGATGTTTTTAAGTATATTTAAATGACACCTTGGAGGAAGAATGGCACTGTGGGAAATACCTGCAGTGGTTGCAGCTGGCTGAGTGTTAAGATGAACTCACTCGCACATTCCTGCTGTTTATAGTTAATTTTGAGCAGCATTCTGGATCAAGTTAATGCATGCATTGCAATAAGTTTGCAGAGAGATTTCTGGTTCACATAGGAAGGTGTTTTGAATGTTTTGCTTCTTGTGGGTATTATGAGGTTAGTATTGCAGAGTTTTAGCAAATACTCAACAATTTACTGTGACATTTAGTCCTGAATAGTCTAATAACCCCAGTAATGCTTTTAGTGCCTTATTTTTTATAGAAGTCTAGACTTGCAGAAGGCTTCAGTTTGTTAAACCTGCAAAACCTGCTGTAGACTTTCTAATAACATCCTCGTTTTCAGTGTATGTGTGTTGTGTTTTCTTTAATTGCTATTGAGCAAATTTTGGCTTTTTAAAACACTTGTCTATCTTGATAATTGCACACATTAAACCTGATAAACATCAGTATACTGGCATTGGCGTTGTGGGCATGTTTGGGCATGCTGATTGGCGTTTAGCTCAGAGCATCACTGTGCACAGAGCTGCACAGTGTCGTGGTCCCCCTGAGCAGCTTTTCTAAAGAGTATATCCATTTAATAAACTGTTTTAAAGACATTGTTGTTCAATGGGATGCAGACACAGGCAAATATGCACCATTAATCAACAGACAACATGCCAGTTTAGCTCCAGACAACTCCAGAATATCTTTGATTTTCTTATTTTTTGTGTTTATACACCAGTTTGCATGTAATCATTAGTTATTATTAATTTCTAGGTCAAAGGCGTGTCTTTTGTCCTGTCTCCCTCCCCTGACCCCCAAGCTCAACAGATGGCTGCCCCTCCCTGAACTGGAGGTTTCTTTCAGTTAAAAGGGAGTTTTTCCTTCCCACTGTCGCCAAAGTGCTTGCCAATAGGGGGTCTGATTGTATGCCATCAACACTTACACAAATACAAGAAAACAGCCATTGCATAGCTGTCCACTGCAGTGACCACTATGTGTGAAAGGGTTAGAGTTGTACTTTATTTAAAAATTGCATCCTACTTCATTTTATGTGCTATAAAGCAGTTGTTTACCAGTTTATTTTTCCACCCCAGGAAGAGACTTGGTGTGAGTAAGTAAGGGAAGAGCACTTTTAAGTGTGTTGTCAACACTTTCACATTTTTTGAATCGGAAAAATTGCCATCTATTCACCTAAAACGCATTCCATCACTTTTTCTTCTTATGCTGCTGTCTGTGCTGTCATCTAAGTTATTTTAGCGGGGAGCATCTGTCCCATTTTGTTGTATCATTTCCCTGAAGAGTACACGGCATCTTGTCACAACCGGAGGAATGTTAGTTTTCCTTATCAAGAAGGAAGCCGAGGGAACGCAGACCACAGAGACTAACCCATATACAGCGGAGGCTGTGTAAAATCCCTCCAGTTGCGAATAACTGAGCATGTCGCACAGATACCAGAGAAACCGTATCACTGATCAAACGCGGGCCTGTAAAATACAAAGCTTGTCTCCAGCAAATCAAGTGACGGCGGTTTTTTTTGTCTTATGCTCGGAGCCAGTGTCTCTGACATTGTGCATTCAGGCAGAGCTTGTCTTTTAGCTTCGTTGTGTCACTAATTTATTCATTTAAGCGGTTGCAGCCATATTCAAAAACAATGGCGCACAAGCTGTGAGTTGAATTAACCTCAATAATTATGCAGTTCTGAGGAAATAAAAGCCCAATTGTTAGATACTCCTCAAGATTCCTGCCCCCTTCTGTGCTTAACATCCAACTGAATAGATTAATAACCCCCAGAAAAATCCAACCTTTCCCTTTAAAGTGTCCTCTCGGATCAACAGGACAGTGCACTTTCACATTTGTTTTCGTGGTATTTGCATCGCATCCTCCAAGGTCAAGCTTTCTGTTTATGTTTGCACTACTGATGATTTTCATATTAAGCCTAATGGAAGCATCTATCCACTGTGAATGCATTTGCAAGGGATCCATTTTCTCAAAACACCATACAGGAATGCACTTTTAAGTGATTCCAATAAAAGCATGGTTCAAAGTGCTAATGGCACATGTGATCAATACGCAAGCTTTTTTACGGCATTTGAATCCATCAGATGTACACATCAATCCAAAGGCCATTTGGGTTGCAACAATAAGTTTATGAATATTCTATTGTGTATCGCATTACTTTGATTTATTCCTTCTAAAGGAGCTCATACTGTTAAAACAGCGCATTATAATCCTGTAGCTTTAAGTCGATGTGAGGCCAAACATTTGGCTAGCACAACAAGCATTGAAATACATTTCATTGAAGTGGATTTATAAGAAAAAGAAATACATCAGTTTATAGAAAACATCAGCCCTCCAGGGTTTACACGCTAAACAAAAAATCTGTCTGCACTTGGCGCAGATGAGTGTTAACAGATTTCTTCTTTCTGCTAAAAACCTTAAGTCAGTAGATCATTTCAAAGTTTTGATATATAATTAGTCTTTTATCTGAAAAGTGCCTGGCGTGTGTTTCTCACAGCTCCTCAAATTTGAGAATTTGAATAATCTCTGTCTGATCTAAATTTCAGTACATTTAGTGCTGCGCAGTCTGCAATCTGGGAACATGAACCTGGGCCTTGAGAAGCTGGGATCGTCTTCCCTGTGTTCAGGCTGTTATAACACCTGGCCACAGCTGGCAACAATAGAGACGTTGTGAAGTGTTGGCTGGATGTGAAAAACATCAGACAAACACAACAATAACAGAAGCCCATTTGCATCCTCCACTCCGCTGCTAAAGTAAGAGCAGCCAAGATTCTGGCTAATGCATAAGACGTTGTTGGAGATGAAAGTCTCACTGTGACAGTGTTCCTTGTGCTCAGCCTGCTTCAGATGAGATGCGGTGATGGATCTTGAGAATAGCAAGCCCGAGGATGTGGTTTTTAGTCATGCATTTCTAAGAATAGAAACACCAAAAAAAAAAAAGCTCTCGTGCTTGGTTTAAAAACTGAGGTAATTTGTACTTTAATGATTCAGGATCAGTGGCTGTGATATGTGTTATCCTCTAACTACATGGTCATTGCCACATTCAAACACAGTTTTGGTACTGCAGGTTTTGGCCAGTACCTTCTCTCTAGACGGCCTGCATTCAGTGTGCTTGCATGTGTGCGTTTGGGTGTGTTTGGGGATATATGTGAGGGTGAATTATTGATGCAGTGTAAATCCAATCTGCCTCGTGGCAGGTGTGCTGCGTTCTGTTTGCTCTGTGTGTGTCTCTGTGTGTGTGTTTATGTGTGTGAGACATTGTCAGAAAGGAGGAAGGAGCTGTGCTGCAATTAAAAGGCAGCACAGTCTGCAGTCCTGCCCACACAGATACAGCTGTAGACATAGAGGCTATAGGCTCAGTGTACCTTGCATCCACGCATGACCACTAGAGTGTTCACGAACATGGAAAACACAGTCCTTCTCACTCTCCCTCCTCCCTCCACTCCTTTTCTCGATCTGTTGAGCGGTACAGTTTGCTTTTTTTTCCCTTCTTTGCTTCCCCTGCCACCCTTCCTTCTCTCACCCTCTGTCTCCTGTGCTCTTTCTACTCTTTTCTCTCTCACACATAAACTTTACAGTGTGCCACACTTGACCTGCAGCAGTCTGTTATTGTGCAGCATGCACAAGCTGCTAAGAGTCGAGTGGTGATATCATCCCATTGTCCCTGTGCTGTCACCTGCACCAAAGAGCATGGAGGCGAAAGAGAAAAAAACAAAGATGAGAGGAAAAGAGAAGTGGATGTAGGAGAAAGGTGGAGAAGGAATGAGATTAGAGTGCGAGAGAGGGATGGAAACATCCTGATAGGCATGGAGGGCTGCTTTGTCTTCCTCCACTGGGGCCAGTTAGGGAACACCAACCGCTGCAAAGACGTGTTTTTCAGGGCAAACAGAGACGGCCAGGCTTTGAGTACACAAATATTGGTTTGGATATGTATTTACCTCAGATATTTGTAGAAGCAAGACAGGGAAGAGAAGGTTGAAGGAAGAGAATGTTGATTATTTTTTCCTATAATTTAAAAACAAAAAAAGTCTCCTAAATTTTGTCCCAGGCTTATAAATTGTTGCAGTAACTTTGCTATTAAAGATGTGAGGATCCTGGTACCTGACACAACAGAAATAAACTGATACTATCAGACACAGGAATATTATTGATGAGTATGACAATTAAAATGCGAATACTAATAGTCACGTTCCTATATAGGATTTTAAAAGTTTCCCAGCTTTACAGAAAGAAAAACTCTTATTGCAGACTGATTAGACTGTTCTAGCAATACTCCATTAGATTTAGCAGTATGTGAAGGTTGTTGGAAACTGCCCGTCAAGACTGCAGCCTTTTTGTCTCTGCCCCCTGCTGCTGTGGCCGCCTGCTCTTGCCTCCTTTCCAAGCTCACCAACAATGAGTCTATTAACAGCCCAAGGCAATGCTTTTAATGTGAAATGTACAGGAAGTGTTATGATTTAATCACCAGAACAAAACATTTTGGATAATCTCCCTCTCTCGCCAAGATCTGGATTTGGAGTTTGTTACAACTTTCACGTCTGTAAATCAGCGGCTCAAGTTACAGATGTCTTACCTGAAATGGTGGATACTGTCTTTAGCAGTAAAGAGGAAAAGGCAGAGGAATGATTAACATGAAATTACAAGTGAAAACAGCCAAGGCAATACAGAGGTAATTTCACCATCCCCTCAGTGTTTTCCTTGACCTTTAGTTATGTTTACCAGCCATTAGCCCAGTGGTAACACACACTGTGCACACGACAGGGGATTCATGTTTTCATTGACATAGTCACACATACAAAAACAAACATTTGTGGATTCAACCCACTATATTTGAGGTGTAATTTGGAAGGGATACATGTAGGCTTCAATATCCAAAAAACTCTCTTTTCAAAATAAAATTAAAATACCTGTATTTTCACAGTAAGGTTAGGTTACAAAAACTCCAACACGTTTCAGTCTATGGACACACCGAATCCTTCTACATATGGTGTTCAACCAGTAACAAGCTTCCACCTAACCCAGTAAGTGTGAGTGCAATATTCCACTACTAAAGCTCCACCAATAGGAGAAGTCATATAATATATCAGCATCAAGCCCAGCCTTACACCCAAATTCAGTTCAGATCAGACAAGAACAAGAACACATGAAGGAGAACACATAACAACATCAAACATAGGTGACACAAAATGCATCTTTAAAGGCACATAGTGGTTATAAGAAAGAAGTAAAATGTGTAGAATGTGTGGAATCGTGTTGGAATCTCAGGTATGAATAGCCAGCACCTCTGCACCTTTGCGGTCCTTTGCACATCTGCACCTTTCATTTGTCTGTTCTCCTAACAGACACATCTGTCTCCCTCCCTTTACATTTTTATCTCAGCAGCAATATCATGTGTGTGTGTGTGTGTGTGTGTGTGTGTGTGTGTGTGTGTGTGTGTGTGTGTGTGTGTGTGTGTGTGTGTGTGTGTGTGTGTGTGTGTGTGTGTGTGTGTGTGTGTGGCAGCCTCAGTCTGTTGTAGACAGCCTGATTATACCCTTCAGCACAGTCTCCTTCACCGCTCCACTCATGACGACTGATGTCACTGACACTCCCCCCCATCCATCTTTTTTTCTCTCAGGAGTTTTTGCATTAAAGACTGAGCAGAAACTTTCATTTCCTTGTTTCTGCTCTTGAGCCACTGCACGTGATATAGACTTTATATTAGGGCGTCACTCGGAAGCTGGTAATTTCACCTCTCTGCTTATGGAAAAGAGAGGTAGAGAGCAGGGCTAGACTTGTTTTCCCTGGATTTGGCTTTTCCGTCTGCTCTCAGTCCAAGTGTGTAGTTGTTTGTTTGAGGGGAAGCTTTGATTGTGCTCAGAGAAAGCAAAGACTGTCTGAACTTTATCTCCTCATTCATTGCAGCCTCCTATACCGGCTGTGTGTTTTTTGCTTTAGAATTCTTAGTATGTTACATTTGGTATGTAACATGAACCTATTTAAACTGAAATAATAGCTGTGTTTGTTGACATCCCTGACTGCTTCTGTATAGTCTTGAGAGATTGCGGTTGCGTTGAGGAGACAGGTGGTATGAGAGCTGGAAAGAGGGCTCAGATGAGGATGAAGATGAAGAAGGGAGCAAACTCTCCTTTGTCTTGCTGCTGCCACAAACATGCACTTCAAAGATTCCTTCTGGAGACACTCAGGCAGCAAAGTTAAGTGAAATTCCTTTAGCTGCTCGTAAAGTAATAGGTTAATGCTTAATGCACAGCTTTAAATTAAACTTCCGTCCATTCATCCGTCTCTAGCTGGTGTGCAATGCATCAGAGGGGCAGGTTGTTTGTGCTTATGGTCACAGAGTTGCCAACGGTAATGAACAGCCGGGATGACGCGCCCCGTGCAGCATCGATCGCACACTCTCACAGACGGTGGATGGAAATTGGTCCTGGTGGGGAAGCAAAGGAGGTGCACACATGCCTGCGCCTTCTGTGGACACATATGGACGCGGGGATCAGTGCACATGCACATACTGAGAGAGAGAGTGAGGGTGAGTGTGTGTGTGTGTTGGGGAGTGGGTGTATTGACATCTATGGATGCTTACTGCTCACTGGGCCGAAGATGATCTTCTTATGGGTGACAGTATGGAGCATATAGAGGGGGAGATCTGCTTGGGGGGCTTTTCTGTGTTGGTGCAGAAAAACTCTTGGATGTCTGCCACCTCCCCTCATGTCCTCAGCTGGTGCTCTCTGCAGTTGGAGACAAGCCCCATGCACACACCATATCAGACCTGGCTGCAGCACTTCCTCTCTTGCTTCATTATCACATGGATGGTTGCCATATTGCTATATACTGTATGGCTATGGTTGGCAAGTCAGTCAAAGTCTTTGGCTTGAACATGGTGAGCTAACAATAGCCACAGGAGCAGGAATTTCTGTTTTAGTGGCTGAAAAAGCAGTTAAGGTGTTCCACATCCTCAAAGCTAAATCTTAGTGCTGGGATTATTATTGCAGTGTCAGTTGTTATTCATTTAATTTCTAATGCGATTGCACTCACCAAGTCGAGTGTTGAAATCGGGAAACACAATAACATCGCTTTAAAAACGCTCACATGATCAGAATGATTGCAGACTATTACAGTTTGGCCATATTATCTGGACTGCTTGAGAGTTAACCCTGTCAGGCTCAAATTAAGTTTTTTGTTGCTTATGCACAACCAAGTCCTGCAGTGGTACTTCTGAGTAAAAAAACCTCATAAAATATGTATGTGGGGTAATCAGGTTGTTAGTTTTTAACTGTTGCAAATCGGCAACGCCTGCCTCGAGAGGGTTAAAACTGAAAATAAGCACTGCGGAAATATCCATATAATCCTTTATTGCAGAGGAAAGTTGAGCAACTTAACAAACAAGAAGGTAGAAAGGCTGTACAAACAAACATAAAGATGCCTCTGACAATATTACAGGTAAGTCAGCAAGTACATTGTTTGTATTGACAGTTGTAAGTTTGTACTTCTTCTGAGGCCTGTGATGTTGATTGTGTGGGATTACCGGGTCCTAATGGAAAATTGTGGTTTATTACACCATAGGTTTTGTTTTTCTGACCCTTTTGTGCTGCCTGTTATTATAACACGGGAATCCCCAAAGAGCTAGAATCAAATGCCTTTGTATATGAACAATAAGACCATCAGACAGGTTGTACAAGTCCATGTTAGCCTTGTTATTTGGGAGAGAAAAGAAGTGGACAATAAAACCCACAAAGTCTTTGTTGTTGTTGTGTTCACTCACAGCTGTTCTGAGTAATGAGGGAACTTTAGTGACCTTACAGATGTACTAACTGTACGGTTTAAGTTCTAATTAGTAAGCTCCTCTAATCTAAGCTGTTTAAAACTGGTATGATTGTCTTATTGTTGTTTCTTTTGCTCCATATTATTGCTCAGTAGATTGCTATGATTCATATCATTGATGGTACCATTCCATATTTCTTCCCACTACAACAGATTCCATGCAAACAGAAAGTTTTGGTAAAATCACAAACTGTATATCAAAGATGTTAGCCACTGTCACATCAGCCACAGTTTAGTGAGGTCCTGTTGTGAAACTCTGAGACAAACCTTTGAGAACATCCTGCAACATGCCTTTGTTTTGAAACAACAATTTTTGTTTTGCCCCACCTGATGGGCCAGGTGGGGCAAAGGTAGCAAGTTAGGGCCATCCTACAGCTTATCTTGCTTTATCCTTCTTGTGGACACTGTAAGTTATATAATAAGCACATTGATAAGCTGTTAAATTACCATTTCACAGCATCAAGCCATCAAGAAAAAATATACTCAAGTCACAAATGAAGTGAAACAAACCTTTTACACACACAATTTTGCTTATTTTGTCAGTCTCCCCCTGCTGGCCATTAGAAGGACTGCAGAAACCAAATTAAAAGTAAGCACACACTTTATATGAAAAGAAATCTTTAATCTTTAAAGTAATTTATTTGCCTTCATTTAGAAATTGTTTCAAAAGCTTAGACCATAGCAATATTGGCCTTTCTGCCCTTTTTTATGACTGACTTTTTACAACGTTGATCTTAAACTGTTAGTACAGTGTTATTATAACTACTACAATATGTGCTCTATATTGAAGTAAAATTAAACAGAATTGTCCCCGAACAATTTAGAGCAGCGGTCCCCAACCCCCGGGCCTCGGACCGGTCCGTGAGTCGTTTGGTACTGGCTCAGTTGAGGCTCAGGTGTGAAATGTATGTTTTTCAGGATTTTTATCGGTTTTCAGCGTTATTTTGTTATCGTTTTTATCGTTTACTCGGTTTTCCTGGGTCTTTTCACGTGTGTTATGAGTAAATCTTCTTTTTTTCGGTACCGGTACTAGTTTTATTTTGTTGTATTTATCCGCGACACCTTAAAGGCCGGTCCGTGAAAATATTGTCGGGCATAAACCGGTCCGTGGCGCAAAAAAGGTTGGGGACCGCTGATTTAGAGTACATAAATTGAACTGATGTTATAAACAGTTAGTAGCACGAAGGAAATAAAGAGACGCTGCTGCTCTGGCTTTTGTTAAGTTGAACTATTGTGTATTTTGAATTGTGTCAGGGTCTTTGAGTAGAAAAAAAGAAATACGATACAGAGCACTACAGGTCCTTAACCTCAGGGATGGCCTCTGTGTGGTAAATCTCTCCCTTTCTACACACGCTTTGTTTTTTTTTGTTTATTGTTTTTTACTGTGCTCTCTCTGCCTCTCTCTCCCTCCGTCCTTTTCTTTTCCCCACCATCATCCTCCCTGTTGTCTTTGAGCATGTTAACACTCCAGCCCTGTCAGTGAGCCTCATGGCACCATGGAAACCAGTCACACCATTCTCTGCTGGTGTGTTCCTGTGCGCGTGCGTGGCCGTGTGTGTTTGTGCGCCGATAGGCGGGATCGGGGTCTTGTTTAGGTTTTTTTTTTTTTTTTTTTAAAAGCTGAGGAGAGGTCGCGGCCGTCCCTAGGGCCGTCTTTCTGTAATTCATGTAAATTCCCTTAAGACGCCGGCAGCTTTGTTTTCCTCATTGTTGCAGCTGAATCCGATGCCTCTGTCATCAGCGCGGCTTGTTGTGAAATGCTTTCTGTTTCCCCGTGAAATTCCTACACCTTCATTTAGCTCCTTTGATACTTTACCAGTTACCCCACGTTATCTCGTGATAGTCTTGGTACATGATACCTCAGACACCTGATCTCCTCGGTGTTATTGTGTCCTAATGAGTTCAGGCAGAGTTAACAAGACTAAATTTGATGCAGGCATGGACGAGGACGGTTCTGCAGTGTCCTGTCAGACCATTTTCATGCTTTTATTGCTTTATACAAAGCACATTTAAACAGTTTAATAACTGAAATTTGACCTGAAAACAAGACATAAAACATTACTGTGCGATATACTTGGGCAAACAAGTGTGGGAATGATGTATTAGGAGCAAACTTTAGAAGGCTAAATCATCCATGCTTGTCTTTTCTTTCTGTTTCTGACAGGCAATGAAGTATTTCAAGTGTCCCCCGCCCGCCCGCCCAGCCTCGATAGCCTTGTGAACCCAGCCTCTTATTCTCTCTCCAGGCCAATCATATTTCACTCCCATTCACATTTCTGAATAGGAAGCTCAAAAGAGTCCCCGCCAGAGACAAATGAATTTATGAGTGTGCACAAACAGTCACATGCACACTGTGCGCAGCTCCGGTTACGAGGGCCAGGTCTAGACGGCAACATGAAAGTTTTTTTATTTATTTATTTTTCTGTTAAAAGTTTCTATTGAAATATGCAGTTGCCATTGAAATATCGTTCTTCTATTGGTGTCTTGACAAAGACCGGGGAGGGCGCCGGTCCTATCTCAGTGTGAGACTGAAAGAGCAAATGGGCCGGCAGGGATCGCCCAGTGTCTCTGCACTACGGAGTCAGTGTGCAGAAATAATGCCCATTAGACTTGGTCAATCACGCCCCTCGCTCAGTGAAATATGGCCCTTTCACTCATTTCATACCACAATACGTACACCTCACTGCTATCCATCATCTCCCTGAAAGACGTCCGCTACAATGAATGCTTTTATTTATGATACATTTTTTTGTTTAAGTTAATGGCTTCTCATGCAGAGACGGTAGATGCTGAGAAAGCTCAACGCGCTGAGTTATGTTTACACAAAAGGACGACCGAAGCTGTTCATTAGCAGATTAAGCTGGAATTGCAGTGCAAAAGTTTCGAGCCTCCCGACCACCAGTGACACTCTGATGGTCTGTGGGCTGATGTTTTCATCATTGTGAGTGGGTGGACGTTATGTACTCACAGCGATTTGCAACAATGACCATGTTGTGAAGCCATTCAGCTTTTCCCACTGGAGCAGACAGATGTCATATGCCATGGAGTATTATGAAGTGGGTATTCCCAAAAGCGCAACCAGTGAATGGAGACCCTCTCTTTTTTTATGCAAGCATTTGAACAATGAAAAAATACTTCAGTAAAAGTGAAGAAGAACTATTAACAATGTATAGTAATTAATAATAGCTTAAAGATGAAATATCTGCAAGTGCAATCCCTCTTTGAACAAATGTGATTGGTCAATAGACCTTAAGCTATGAACGGAAACCAAAAATGTGATAAACATTGTGCCAATGGTGTCAAAACTCATGTCCTTTGCCTACAAGTTCTGCATATTAATTTCCTGATATCTGTCTTTAGAGAGATATGTTCCATTGTACCATGTCCACTTACTGTATGCCTATTTTTAAGCTATTATACATCTGTGTGCATGTATGGAAGTGTGCCTTTTGGAATTAATGTGTGATGCTGTTTTCTGACAATTACAAGTCACAGATCAACAAAAACTGTGAACGGCTAGTTTAATCTCTTGTAAATGTTTTGCACTTTTAAAATCATAATTCGAATAGTTACTTGCAACAAAAAAAAAAAACAATTTTAAAAATTACTCTGTGGAGCAAATGTAAGCATAAAGACATAAAAACTCTGGAGTAAATACGTGTGCTTTTTGAATACCAGGGTTGAGGTCCTTGTTCAGCCGGAGCGAGAATCCTCTTTGATGCAGATAAAGTTACATTTTCAGTGCTTTTGTAGCGAGGGGGTGTTATTTAAGGCTGGGCCCAGAGAAAAGTGACTCTTTCAAACCATTGTTACCCTCTGCAACCATAGCTAACGGACGTCAAAAGACTTTTCACATCTATTCTCTTAAAATGGGTTGCAATAATGCTGGCGAGGAGTCGGCAATAAATAAGCTTCCTCTCACTGTGTCAGCTAGATTAGATTGCATGGGGACATCTGTTGACTGTAGGTGAGTACTTTCTCTGGTGTCTAACTGTATGGGAAAGGAAGTCCTTCGGATGTGCCTTGAGGCTTTTTACTCTTTTTTTCTTTTCTTACGTTGCTGTTCAGCCTCCACCCTCTATTGAACGCCTCGAAGGCCGCATTGATTCGAGCACAATCAGTGCAGCTGACAATTATTTTACTGTAGACTGGGTGCAGTTTGATTTAACATGCAATTATAGTGCCACTGTTGCTTTTATGCTCTGCCAGATTCATATAGCAGGATGTTGCGCTTCTGTCATTGCCTCATTTCGCAGACTGTTACGTCTTATAAAAACAAATAACTTTAAAAATATTTCATGTTCTTGCATAAAATACTAGAAATTGCCACCCAGTAACTATGTGGATTCTGCGAGCAGTTCATGTGATACCAGGAAATGTTTAACCTCTATTGTAGAGACACAAAAGGTTGTTTTAATCCCACTGTGAGAGGGGAGGGAGGGTCAGGGGAGGTTTTTGTTTTTTGGAGGAGGGGTTTTGGGTGTGCGAGGGAACCAACCCCTCTCTCTTTGCTGTCAGTCAGTTACAGCAGACACGTCGAGAAGTAAACAACCACCGGGATTATGACAGTTGAACTGGCTTCATGCAATGAATGCACAAACTGAGGCGACTTATCCTCACTGACACACACGGAGATAAAGGTGATGTATCAGCTTTGTGGTTAAATGGCATTTAGGGGCACAGTGTCTCTGTTTTGCTCTGTAAGATCTGCATAAGTCATCTTCTTAAGTTTTGAATGTTTTTGGGAGAACTGATGAAATGTCCTGGATGATTAAACCGCTTCAGCAATTATTTGATTTTAAAAAAGGAACCATTATTATTATTGTTGGGTTCAGTTCGTTGGTAATATTAATTATTAATCAGGACAAATATCAAATAATTGCTGCTTTAAACTTCTCAGTGATGACTGTGTGTTGGTCTTCTCTCTTTTATACGATTTAAAATTAAGTATTTGGGGGGTTTGAACTATTAATCAGCCAAGAAATTACATTTGATGGTGTTGCTTTTTGCTTTTTAGAGCTCATGCTGGTTGTATTATCACATGTTGGTGTTGATTGACAATTATTTTTGAAAATTAGAACTACAAACACATATTAAATTGACAGAATTGTTCAGTGTTTTCACCCTTTTTTTAAGCAAAATATTATCTTTTAAAGTTTTTGTGATAGTAAATTGAATATCTTTGGGTTTTTAACTTGACTGGGCAGCAAAAGGCTTCTGAAGATTATTTAGACAAAACGAACGACGGTCAGTTTCTTCACCACATTACCAAATGAATATAAACTAACTAGTTGATACAGAAAGTAGTCATCAGTTGCATGAGTCTGAAAATGTTCACTAAAACATTTTGAGACTTGGTTTCGTCGTGTACTTGTAGCCTGTCACTCTTTGAAGCTGTGGGTGTTTTCCTTGTGGTAAAACCTACAGACTGGTTTTGCAGCTCAGGTTTGATATTAACACGTTCATAGAGATTTTGCACCTTTCCAGCGCTTGCACAATCAACAAATCCTCTTCATTTTGTTGAGCCTGCTTGCTTTAAAATGTAATTTAAACAAAAAAAAAAAAAAAACAGAACCTTTCTATCTGCAAGCCATGTCCTCTAATTTAAATTCAATATTTCTTCCCTCTTTGGCAGTAATGACACTTCATCGGGAGAACGGTATCATCTATAGCCACACTGCCTCTCATTAGGCGATAGTCTAAAATTAAACCAACAGGCTTCCGTGCCAACGCTGAGCCCCCTTCCCCTGTTTATGGACACAGGAGCACACGCACAAACGTACAGCTAAGAACAACACAGCCTGGAAGAGAAAGCCAACCAGACCCTCATTAGAAGAATGACACTGTGCTAATTAGCATTTCTACAGTGAGCCATGCTTGTTTCGCCTGTTGACATTTCACCGGACATGCCGAATATGCAGTATATGCGTCTCTGCTCTATTTTGCATGAGATGACAAATGAAAAACAATGTCCTTAGAAGCAGGTATTCAGCGGTGTACTAACAATGCCGTCTTTGCTTTGTGACATCAATTAATGTCCATTAATTAACAACCAGAGTTTAGTCAGCGTGTTCTGTTTATAGAATACAAAGTCTTACACATTTAGATAGCTCAAAAAAGATGTGAACACCATCTCAAGATTACTTATTTTTGATGCATTTTAATAAATTTACTTTTGGCCTCTTTGAAGCGCCATAAGATATACATACTGTTTGCTTATTATGAGTGTGTAAAGCTGAAATTATTAGCAATCTGTTATTTCTTGCACATTGTTCAAATACGGATTAACATGATATATTTGGTTTTGATCTGCTTGATGACTCTATTTCACACAGATATCTGCTCTCTTTGTAGCTCTGGTTTGGTCTCCACCGACTCCTGATGACAATATCAGTATATCTCTATCTATTCCTAACTGCTAAATGCTTCACAGTGTTAAGCAGCTATCCTAAAACTTTGTTTGTGGGTTGTTGATTTGGCAGGGTGTGTGCAGTTTGCTGGTACGCTGTTAACAAAAGGATATAACCCAGACAATAAGCAGAATGAGCACCGATGTGTTCATTATTATTTTGGGCCGTCTTTTTCCACAAAGCATCAGTGTTATTGTGAGTTTTAGAAGATTCAGATGTTTGCTTTGTTTGGCAGGTCTCATGGCACGAGAGTGCTCCCTAAGGTTTTGAGGGTACTGTTGGTCTCTTGCTGTGAGGTGCTTTGTAGTCCTGCTCGCTGCCCAAACTCAGCATCCCGTCTCAAGCTATTTTCAGTTTCGGTCCTCGGTCCTCTTTCTTATCACCATGGCAGCTGAGCTGGACGAGAGCGCTGCACGACTCTGTAGTGTCTAAGGGCAGAGGTGGGGTGGTGAGACGGCTGACTCGATTACATAGTGGGAGGTTTCTTTTGATGGGATCAGAAGGCAGCCCTTTCAAACAGGATGTGGAAAGGTCACTTTGTTGCTTTGTTTTATTCTAAAAAGTCGCAGCTGTAATCAGCTGTTTGATCCTGCAAACCCACAGAGAAGAAGAAAACTGTAAAATCGGTTGCACATTCACCAAAAGCAAAAGGTGAAGAAGGCAGCAGCTGAACTGTAGCGCTGCTCTCAGGTACAGAGTCAGCTCAGGTGTCAGCATTATTACAGTGTGATGCTGTGAGAGAATAGTATGCGTGTCAGTGTTTTTTAAAATCTGGGTCAGAAACCTTTAAATTCAGGGCTGTTGGATGATCAGATTTTCTGTTGTAATATTCTGTAAGAAGTAATGAAGTGACTGTGCGAGCTGGTAAGGCTTTTGAAACGTCGAGCTGTGCGGAAGGTTGCGGTAAATAATGCAGGTTTTGGGGGAACATGGCTAGAAAACAATTCATATGATTGTAAACAAGCGTGCAGCACAGGGTGCACACATTTAAATTTTGGTTAGTGGGGTTAAAGAGCGATATTGAGACAAAACATATGCCATTTGTGTTAAGCAGAATTAATGTCAAATAACTGTTGACAGTTGTGAAAAGCAGTGTTCGTATTTAGCCAAGTGGAAACGGCTGCTTCTCTCAGTGGGACTTCGAGTCATACGAAGAGCAGGAGACTGAAGTCGATAAGCCTTTGCTCGAAGTAAATTGGATCTGCTTCTTCAATCATTCTGCAATCGATTCCGTTAGGTGTGTCCGTGTTGACTGTGACACAGTTTAAGGAAAAGAGAAGACAGATTTTGCTACAGCACCAATCGCAACAGAAGCTGGATAAACCGAACAGAAGTTATTAGAAAAATGACAAGGTCAGCATAGGTTAGGACAGAAAATCAAAGCCTTTTCCAGCCTCTGACCCAATGTAAAGTTCATATTTTTATAGCAGGAGAGTCATGAGAGAAGTAATTCAGTGTGAAACATTGACTGGGTTTGAAGATTTATGTCAAAATATATATTTATTTAATTTCAAATCTGTCAAGACACATCTGTATATTATCTCCCAGGTCCATGTGCGGGATCTTTAGTTTAGGTCATGATAGGAGGAAGAAGATGAATGGAGAGAGCCTTCTTGGCCACGTGATAAGTCCAGTGTGTTTCCTACTTTACATCCTATGACAGCTGAGATAGGCCGTGACCCTAATTTAGATAGGAAAGTTAGGAAAATGGATGGTTGGAGGATGAAGGCATGATGATCACATTTGACTCGATTTGTTGTCCCACAAATTCCCCAAGCTGTCATGTGAAACCTTTTTCTTTTCTTATTGATTTTTAAAAATATAGTTAAGTGTGCGTTAAGGCAAACATTTCTATTTTTTATCAAGTGTGAGATAATAAGACAGGAAGGCTGAAAGTGGAGGCTGTGTGAGGAAAAGGTGATATAACCAAAAAGGAGATGAGGTCAGAGGAAAGAGGGCACGAGCAGAAGATAGGTGAGGACGACAGGCGTAGAAGAAGAGGAAGAGCAAGTATAGAGAATACACACAGAGTTAAGATGGGATAAGAGAAGAGGAGCTGAAGGAGATGAAACAAGACAAGACGAGAGATGAAGGGAGGAGATGTCTCTCCTCCAGCTCTTAGCCACGGGCCTCAGCTTGGATTGCACACTGTTGCCTCTCAAAGTCTCTGGTTTACACAGCTTGACTGTTTAGGTGCTTTTTACCTCCAAAACTTCACAGTTGGAAGCGTTTTAAGTGCATTTCCAGCCAGTCGACACACCCATGCATGATTACATATATTTAAAAAGAGAAGTGGTCTTTTTTCATAAGAGATTGATCTGAAAGAGAGAATTATCTCTCTCTATCTAAATATCCTGGTCTAATCTGTGCTGTGACTGTGACGGAGCATTAGACATGCACTACGAAAAAGAAGTGTTTTTAGCAGAGTATAAAAAACAAAGCACAGATTAGTGAAGCCATTCTGAAATCAAACAGATGTTGGGAAAAGCCGTTTAGGAAAGACTAGATGTTCCTTTCAAGCTGGTTTAAAATGCTGGTTGTTTCAGAGAGAAGTCTACATGGTGTGCGCTAAATTTGTTATTCCCTGCTGTCCCTTTTTAACCAGACTGAATTCAGCCAGACAGCGGGCGAAGCAGGCCAGGGAGGAGGAGAGAGGGGATTTGGGCTTCTCTGGTAAGTCAGAAACTCCACGGATATCAAAACTTTTCCAAAACAGTGTGAACTTCCGGCCTTTTCGCAATCAAACGTTCTCGTTCTTCTCAGAGCCATTTCCCCTCCCACTGGATGTGAACACACACAGATGTCAGTCTGTTGCCTTTCCTGGCAAATGTCCCCAGTCTAAATATCTTCGTCTATGATGCTGCCAGAATGTGAATTTATTAACATTAACACTCCCTAACCAACTCCCCAATCTTTCCACAGCTACACGTCTTTCTCTTTCACTCTTTGTAGCGGTGCCTACTCTTTTGTTCTAGCTGAAAGGTAGAAGGTCAGCACTTGTTTGATTTCCAATTCTCTAGTGGCAAAGTGTGTGTGTGTGTGTGTGTGTGTGTGTGTGTGTGTGTGTGTGTGTGTGTGTGTGTGTGTGTGTGTGTGTGTGTGTGTGCCCACAATCATTTTGGCAGTGAGGTTGGGCAGCCAATAAAAACAAAACACTGTTGTCTGCTTTATGCCTATGGTTGTCACGGTAGCACACCCTCTCATCCTCGCCCACTGCTGTGAAAGTGGGCGTCAATACTTAAAAATCACAAAATAGCACTCAGTGCCTAAATTGCGCCTGCTGCCTTATTGACACATAATGTGTTATAATGGAAATTGCAGAGGTAGAAAAGTTCCCTAATGGCAGCAGTAAAGTAGCTCTCTTGAGTGTGAGGTCTCTGGATGCATTAGAGTCCAGAGAATTGGCTCTCCGCTAGCACAGTGGTTTTTAAGTGACCCTCCGTAACCTTTGGCTCATCCCCTCATTCTGCCCTGCTGAAAGTGTGCCTGTGATTCAGCAGGGAGTTGATCTAATGCACTGTGAGCTGAGGTGACACGGTGTGATGTGTGTCCACCGCCCAGTGGAGTGTGAAGGAAGGATCCCACCTCGCCCTTGCAGCACGCCGTGCCAAGCGGGGAGGCTGGGAGTTAAGGGACTCTGACAGCTTGGAGCTCATCTGCCTCAGCTGTTGGTGCTATGGTTCTTTTACTTTTGCCATTGGGGGGCGAGGGGGCTCCCCCTCTCTTCCAGTTTATCCATTTATGTTCCTGTTTGAATCTCTCTCTTTGCCTCGACTTTTCTCTCTGTCTGTGTCTGAATTTGTAATTCTTTCTGCTTCATGCTCAGCAATCAGTTATTGTGTTGTGAATGTGTGCTGCAAGCCAGAGAGGATGAGTGTACACTTTTCAATGGCCGCGTCATAGAGGGCAACACCGAGGAGTAGCAGTTTGAAGCACAGTGAGGCGTGAAGTGTGTATTGTGAAGAAACAGCTTTTAGGTCCCAGGCTTTCAATAGAGGCTAGAGAGGTTTCTGTTTACCTCCATGCTGCTGTCTTTCACCGCTTTCAATCACGTGTCCAATCAGAGCGTGTTGTATTAATGTTTTTTTGATAACAAATAGAGGTGAGTAGGAAACAGATCAAAGATCAGAGCTGTGCATCTATCTATCCATCTGTCTGTCTGAATTCAATTCAATTCAATTCAATTTTATTTATATAGCGCTAAATCACAACATAAGTCGCCTCAATGCGCTTCATAGATACAGAGAAAAACCCAACAATCATATGACCCCCTATGAGCAAGCACTTTGGCAACAGTGGGAAGGAAAAACTCCCTTTTAACAGGAAGAAACCTCCGGCAGAACCAGGCTCAGGGAGGGGCAGCCATCTGCTGCGACCTGTTGGGGTGAGAGAAGGAAGACAGGATAAACGACATGCTGTGGAAGAGAGACAGAGGTTAATAACAGATATGATTCAATGCAGAGAAGTCTATTAACACATAGTGAGTGAGAAAGGTGACTGGAAAGGAAAAACTCAATGCATCATGGGAATCCCCGGCAGCCTATGTCTATTGCAGCATAACTAAGGGAGGATTCAGGGTCACCTGGTCCAGCCCTAACTATATGCTTTAGCAAAAAGGAAAGTTTTAAGCCTAATCTTAAAAGTAGAGATAGTGTCTGTCTCCCGAATCCAAACTGGAAGCTGGTTCCACAGAAGAGGGGCCTGAAAACTGAAGGCTCTCCCTCCCATTCTACTTTTAAATACTCTAGGAACAACAAGTAGGCCTGCAGAGCGAGAGCGAAGTGCTCTAATAGGGTGATATGGTACTACAAGGTCATTAAGATAAGATGGGGCCTGATTATTTAAGACCTTGTATGTGAGGAGCAGGATTTTGAATTCAATTCTGGATTTAACAGGAAGCCAATGAAAGGAAGCCAAAACAGGAGAAATATGCTCTCTCTTTCTAGTCCCTGTCAGGACTCTTGCTGCAGCATTTTGGATTAGCTGAAGGCTTTTCAGTGAGTTTTTTGGACATCCTGATAATAATGAATTGCAGTAGTCCAGCCTGGAAGTAATAAATCCATGAACTAGTTTTTCAGCGTCACTCTGAGACAGGATATTTCTAATTTTAGAGATGTTGCGCAAATGGAAGAACGCAGTCTTACATATTTGTTTAATATGTGCATTGAAGGACATGTCCTGGTCAAAAATAACTCCAAGGTTCCTCACAGCGTTACTGGAGGCCAAGGTAATGCCATCCAGAGTAAGAATCTGGTTAGATACCATATTTCTAAGCTTTTCAGGGCCGAGTACAATAACCTCAGTTTTATCTGAATTAAGAAGCAGAAAGTTGGCAGAAAGGCCATCCAGGTCTTTATGTCTTTAAGACATTCCTGCAGTTTAACTAATTGGTGTGTGTTATCTGGCTTCATAGATAGATAGAGCTGGGTGTCATCTGCATAGCAGTGAAAATGTATGCTATGTCTTCTAATGATGCTACCTAAGGGAAGCATGTATAATGTAAACAGAATTGGTCCTAGCACCGAACCCTGTGGAACTCCATAATTAACCTCAGTGTGTGAAGAGGACTCTCCATTTACATGCACAAATTGGAGTCTAATAGATAGATATGATACAAACCACTGCAGTGCAGTACCTGTAATACCTACAGCATGTTCTAATCGCTCTAATAGGATATTATGGTCAACAGTATCGAACGCTGCACTGAGGTCTAGCAGGACAAGCACAGAGATGAGTCCACTGTCAGAGGCCATAAGAAGATCATTTGTAACCTTCACTAAAGCTGTTTCTGTGCTGTGATGAGCTCTGAAACCTGACTGAAACTCTTCAAATAAACCATTCCTCTGCAGATGATCTGTTAGCTGTTTGACATCTACTCTTTCAAGGATTTTTGATATGAAAGGAAGGTTGGAGATTGGCCTATAATTAGCTAAGACTGCTGGGTCTAGAGATGGCTTTTTGAGTAAAGGTTTAACTACAGCTAGCTTGAAGGCCTGTAGTACATAGCCGATCATTAGAGATAGGTTGATCATATTTAAGATCGAAGAATTAATTAATGGCAGCACTTCTTTGAGCAGTTTTATAGGAATGGGGTCTAAAAGACACGTTGATGGTTTGGAGGAAGTAATTATTGAAATTAACTCAGAAAGATCAATTAGAGAAAAAGAGTCAAATTAGAATGAAGGGTAAATTTAACTGGGAAAGAATAAGATAAAATATATAAATTAAAGTTGAAAATAAAATAACTGTACAACAAAATACACAATATAGAACTATATCTAACTTAACATCAATGGTACTAAGAGTAGCTGTAGATAATATTACATCTGTGGGATGATTGTTGGTAATTTTTTCTCTAATGATAAAAATTTTATTTGTGAAGAAGTTCATGAAGTCATTACTAGTTAACGTTAAAGGGATTGTTGGCTCAAAAGAGCTCTGACTTTTTGTCAGCCTGGCTACAGTGCTGAAGAGAAACCTGGGGTTGTTCTGTTCTGACTGAGCAAGTATAGTAAACTGAGTGCATTCCTAAAATGTAAAATAAAATAGTAATTATAATAAGAAGAAACACAACCATAGGATTTTATGGCCATAGCTTTGATTTTTCCAAATGTCTGACCTTGCTACAACTGATTACGTGTTTCACTTGCTAAAGGCACAAAATTTCCTAAAACAAGCAACAAGTGCAGATGGCTGCAGCGCAGGGCTGGCAGAGCAAAGGGAAGAAAGGCGCCAACAATCCACTAGTGTCTGTGGGTCATAGCCAGTTATTTTCTGCAGCCAAAGATTGAAGGATTTATTTATTTTTAAAAAATGGTTTAAAATATCTTGATTCTGCTCTTTGGTTTTACCTAAAACTGAAACTGCATATTACGCATTCCCTTCGGTTGCCAGGTTTTATTTACCCAAACTTCATTTTCATTTTATTTTACATTGCTAGCTAGGGAGCTGGCTAGTGTTTTTTTTGTACTTGTGCAGTCCATCTATTTTTACTTGTGATATTACTACATTGCTGAATCTCAAAAAACAGTGGGCGAGGTGAGTGCAGTTTTGTTCAGAATGACTGGAGGGTTTTCAGTAACCTTTGATTCTTGGCATTCTTCCTCTCCCCTAATTTTGTGTCATGTCTCCTCTGCCCACAATCAAAGAGTTAGAAAGTGACCCTGCAAAACAGAAAGGGCAAAGTTGCAAAAAAGGTTGTATGAACCCAGACTTTGCTTTTTTTGCCCAGTGATACTTTGGATAGAAGGAGTGTATGTGTGTATTTTATATATGTATATTTATTCCCCACTCGCGCTGTGGACATTCCTTGTCCTTCAAGCTCAGGTCCTCTACCGGAGGCCTGAGAGTTTGAGGGTCCTGTGGAGTATCTTTGCTGTTTTTAGGACTGCCTTCTTCTGGACAGATATCTCAGATGTCGTTCCTGGGATCTGGGAGCCGTTCCCCCAATTTAGGAGATAGTGGGAACACTACTGGTCTTCAGAAGAGAGGCTTGGGGGTTTGAATCCCAACCAGTTTATGCATCCATACTCAGGGTAGGCCCACATGCTCCCTAAGCCTACTTTGGAATGTGAGTGAGAGACACATAATTGGAGAATTATCCTGTTACAAAAGTCAAAAATTCAGGTGACTCAGGTGGTATTTACACTTTCATTTATAAACTCATGTGGAGTAAAATGCAGCAACTTTGTAATTGGATGACAAAAAGAAAGAAGATAAAGAGAGATTTTTTTTATTCATGGATATTTGCTGAGCAATGACTGTAATTTTGAATGTGGAGTTGACGCACAATCCTCGGATCGCGATGTGAATGGCTTCACTGGAAAAAGGTTTTCTCTAAAACTACATATGTGCGTCAGCACCTCTGAATTTATATGTGACTGTTCAGACTGAGGTCACGTTCAAAAAATAAGATGTGTCTGATTGAAGGCCGCAGATGAGCATCAGTTTGAAAATTGAACAAATCAGACTCAGTGGGATTTGCCGTGGCTGCGTGTTATGAAAAGAATAGATGCGAGAGATTAGTGCTATTTTAGCCTGCAGTGGTAACACGGCCTAATTAGAGCGAACATAGTTCCTGTTGTTTTTCAGGTTCACTGCAGAACCAAAAAAAGCCTAAAAGTTGCATTGAAAAGGCTGAACACCGAACACTAATTTCAGTTTTAGAATTTCCCAGCTCAGTGTAACTGAACAGTTTGCTGTGAGTAGAACAGCAGTTTTCTTGCATGTGGTTAGAAAGCAGTGATATTACTCAGCGGCAGCTCAGAGATCAGACACACTGCGGATAAGTAGCGGGATACACGCTTTCGCAGAGGGCCTCTGGGCTGCTCCCAGCGCACACTGTTTCAGATGAATGCATCAAGACGTTTCTCCGGTGTCTCTTCATTATACGCCTGACAATTCTCTTACGGTTCTCTGTGTCAACACTTATGTCTGTGCGTGTAATGTCTCCTGTTTGTGGGAAAGAAGCTGCGTATAGACGCATTGTTTTAGTGTCTCTACTCTAATAGATGAAGGAGAAAAAATGAGATGTCTCATGTCTATTATGATGATTTACTTTTAAGAGTACTTGTACTTCAGCATTTTCTCATTAGATATAACCTTAACTTCATGACCACTTTTATGCAGAAATCATAGTGTATAAGTGTATGACATATACATGTAATCCAAAGATTTACTGTAAGGTTTTCTGCTTTTTTCCCAGTGAGACTGGTTTTGTGAGAAGCAGACACAAACAGGGAGATACCCAGAGACCCAGCTAGTTTTGGGAAGCACATGAAAAAATAAGCAGATGAATAGATGGGCACAAAGACAGTGAGGGCCAGAAAGAGGCTGGTGAGGCCCTTCACGGGGGAATTCTGCTTGTCTTTGCCGTCTTCCAGGGCAGTGGAAAAAGTTGGCTTCATGCACAGCTGCTTCACAAACAGCTCAGCAGAGAGCCTGGAGAATCTGCTCTGTGTCTGGTGTTGCATCTCCATCTTTATTTTCCCTGATTGCACTCTCCTCTCACCTGCACAGCCTTGCCCCAGGCCTCGCTCCACCTTCGCTGCTCTTCCTGTCTGTCCAATTATCGGGGAATCAAAAGTTGTGTATTTCACACAGTTATGTGCTAGGCCTGTTTCTTGGAGCCAGCCAAGCTAGCTGATCCTCCCTTTCTCCCAGTCTTTATGCTTTGTTAAGCTAATTGACTGCTGGCTTCGCTTCATATTTAGAGCACGGACACAGGGCTTATGCCAGTTGCAAGCCCATCGGCATGCTGGGCCTGAGTTTGGCGTTCCGCTTTTATAGATACAACAACAACTTGAAGTGAAGATCTAAGGTTATATGATTTTATAACTTAATACCATCAAACTTCAGTTCAGTTGATACATGTGTTCTTTTGCAATGCCACTCTTACTCACAAAGCCATCAATGCTCAGATACTCAGGCAGACTATTCGTCTGGCTTAAGAAGGAGCATTTTTCAAAAGGAAGGCCCTAATTCACTTTACCATTATTTTTGCCAGAGAAGGATCAGGCTCCGGCCCATCAAGGTTTCAAATCCTTTGTTGGTGCTGCGTGATTAGTGATTTTTGTATACATTTTTTTTCAGTGCGAAATGTCTAGGATAGAATTTCAATGTGGCTTCAGGACTGAGAAGACGAGAAGACTGTCCTTATACTGTCGAAACTGGTGGGATCTATCAGTGTTGGAATAGCCTCTGAGAAACCGAACGATTTATGTGCCTGCTAGCTGTGGGTCCTGGTTCAAGGCCGAGCCTATCTGCTCATCACTACAAACAGCGTGCTCCCTGGGTGTCGTGCTGGAATACAAATGCTTGAATTTAGATGTGACCCCTGGCTCACCTGCATCTCATCTAATGAGAAATCTCTGTCTGTGTACCTGCTGTGAGAGGGAGAGTAAAGGAATGAGTGCGTATGAAACATAGAGGCACACTGAAATAGCAAGCGATTCAGACTTTTATTTATGGCTGTATATTGGAATACTTTTTGCTGTTACTATTTTGACTGTATTCATTTTAAATGAGCACATTAATAGGCGTTGCTATAAACACGGAGTAAATAATAACCCCAAAATATTAGCATACCTAAACAGAGACATGGATTTTATTAGGCATAGGACAACATTATTTTAGTTTGTGGTGCTTTTTTAACATGTTGGTCCCAAATGTTCAATAGGTTCTTCAAAATAGGTTAGCTAGTGACTCAGAAGGCTATTAATCATTTTTATACTCGTTGCAGTTTCAGTGACCTCTTTTGATGGGAGCATTGCCCCTCCCAGCAGGAAAGAAATATTTCTTCATGCGATAAAATCAATTGCTCAGAATGAGCAGATGCATTTGCAGCTCTGTTGTACTACAGGTCAAGGCTACGGGTTTTGCCTTTAATTGTTTTACATATGTGATAAGCATGGATGCCCATGTCAGCTATATTTACTTGGTGAAGTGGTATAATGTCAATGCATTAATGTTGTCCGGTAAAACACCAGCTATTCAACTGAGACATCTATAGAAAACATGTGGAAACTTTTAAATCAAGCCTGAGATGGACATTGAAAAACACAATTTTCTGGTTGCAGATAGTTGAGGTTTACATTGTATCGTTGACACATCACAAAATTCTGTCGCGCTGAGTACTGAAAACCATCATCTTCACTTGAAATAGTTTGTGAATCACATTAAATATTCTGTAATTTTATCCTACACTTTATTCAGCCGTGTTTGGCTGTGGCTGCTTGTGTAATCACACCATTTAATGCTGAATAACTTTACCTTCATTAGCTGAGGATGAAAATGAATATGCAAAGAATATTTTCTTGTGTTTATGTACTGAGAAAAGTATTTTTTTTAGAGAAACCCCCCCAGAAATTGCTATAATAACTCAACTTATGAATAACTGTGTTTGAAGTGCACTGTTTAATGTAAATGCGACGACCAGTAAAATCCTCTTATTCATTTTTCGTGTGTTGACAGAGGAGGTGGGTGAGGTGTTTCCTGTGGAGATACTGTACTGTATCATTATGTGTTAGGTTGGTAATTCATTATTCTGTCATGTTAAACACCCCCCCCCCCCCCGGAAAAAACTGAAACACCTCTGGGTGCAAGTGACGCACGCTTTGTCCTACAGCGATGTTTGACCTCACTGCCTCATCCTTTTTCCTCTACCTGTACTGACTGATAGATGCAGCCAGATAAACGCCACAGGCTCCACCAAAGCCTCACACAGCCATTATCCAACACTCAGCAGACACCTCTCATGCATTAGCGACCGGTCTCATCCTGTCAAAGGCAGACGCAGGACAGAGACTATTAGCGGAAGCTTGCGGACTGTTAGTGTTAAATGGGAGCAGTGTTTCCTCCGGAATCACCGGTTGACAAATGAGGGCTGATGGAGCAGTTCTTGTCGGAGGCCATTATTTTTGATGGGACCAGATGATCTGTAAGGATGGAGCACTGTTTGTCTGAGCTGCGGCGCCTTCTGGGCAAAATATCAGACCTACTCGAAACCACTCAGACTCTTCAAATGATGGATGTAAAAGGGAAAATTGCTAAGCTGTAACACCAAGAATTTTTTTGTTGAGTCTCTGGCGTATTGTTACGACTCAGCATCAGCCGCACATCCAAGGAAAGTTGTGAAGAACATAAAGAGACTCCCTTTATGAGAAGGCTAAGTCTTTCATTATTGTCATTAATACTCATTAGCTAACGTTTCAGTCATCCAGACCCATGAGAGAGATAGAAGCATGTTCACACTAAGCCTTGGTAAGGCACCAAGAGTCCTGATCAGTCACTCAACCTCCAGGGGTTTTATTTTCATTGTATTCTTTAAACTCACTCTTTAATTTTATCAAATCCAATGCTTCAGTTAAAATTAGGTCATTCAATTACATACTGACAAAAAAATAGTTCCATCAGCTTAAGGGAGATGTTATCGCTCTCCCTGTTATTTCACTTTTGGTAAAATAAAACATACACAAGTTCTCGGCCTCAGAGCTTAATTAGATCAAATTCCATCTGAAATCCTTGGATGGGAAATTCAGACTGAAAATTCCCAGCATCTCTGCCTTCATTTCAAAGAAATGTTGGAGGAGTTTGCACAGGGATATCTTTGATGAATTGTTCACTTCCCCTGGAGGCGAGTTTAGCATATGAAAACCTGACTACAGAAACAGAGTGCCCATACATTTTGCCAAAGTAAGCAAAGCTCATTCAGACTCGACCCAAAGTGAATGTTTGGATCAGCGTTGCAGACACACTGCTGTCACATTAAGCAGCACTTCTATATGCGCTGCGGTGTATTTTGGTGAATAATGTGAGTTGTGTGGGTTGGTTAATGGTTCTGTTTTTTGTTTTTCACTGAGTGTAAATAAGAGGAAAAAGTATATGACTGGAAAAGTGAGTTAACTCATAATTATTCCGCCTTCTGACAGCTAGAGAACCAAATTTTTGTATTCAGTTTAATGTTCAAGTCTTTTTTCCCCCCCCTCTGTCTTGAACAATGTTTGGTAGAGTATTAAAGAAAGACTGCAACTAAAAATAGTAATGAGTGAAAACGGAAACAGTTGAAAGTTTAATAGCAAAAGTAAAATAAAGTAACCAGAAAGATGATTACAGAACTCCATGTAACGACTAAGTACACCCCATGATTCAGTCAGGATTCAGGTGGCAGGACCTTCAGCAGCAATAATATGAAGTAATCCATTTTCGTAAGACTTTATCAGTGTCTCAAATTATTGTGGAAGAATTTTGGCCTACTCTTCTTTCTTTGTGCACAGGTCTCTGAAATGCCACCACAGCATTTCAGTCAGTTTGAGGTCTGGATTTTTCAGTGAAGCTTTTTCTGTTGTAGATGCGCTGCTGAGCTTGGGATCATTGCCCTGTTGCATGACCCAGTTTGGGCCAAGCTTTAGCTGTCACAGCTGGCCTCGTGTTTAACTCTAAAAACTTTGGTGCACAGAAGAGTTCATAAGCAGTGACTCCAAGGTGCAGAGGCCCTGTGATTGTACCCGTCCAGTTGTATGAGATGTTTGTGCTAATATGCTCTGTTTTCTTTTTGCCATTGTGCATCATGGTCAAACATTTGGTCTTGTTTGTGCAAAGGCAATTGTTGCAGAAGTCTTGTAGTTTGTTCAGGTGCAACTTTGCAAACTTCAGCTATGCTGGCGTGTTTTGCATTTTTTAGAGAAAAGAAGCTTTCTTCTGGACACAACCTGTCCAAACAAGCCATATTTGTTCACTCTTTTTCTAATGATACTGTTATAAACGTTAACATTTAACATGCTTACCATTACTTACCCTCTTAATTCCTAAGGAAGCAGTGGGTGTATTTACTTTTTCACACAACTGTGTTCAGTCTTTTGAACTGATTTAATTTTTTTATTACTGTACGAATTGCTTTAGTCATTTATTGATCTGACATGTAAATATATAATTTTTTAAAAACTTATTTAACTCACAGATGCTTTGATTCAGTTCTGTTTTTCTGAGCTGGTTCTGCACAAGAGGAAGGGTAACCTCCTAATAGTGTCTTTTAATAAGAAAAGACCATGATTTGATTTTCTCACACTTTGAAAGGACCATTGTTTGTGTCCTCTGTGTCTGAAATTGGATGGTGAGTCCTTTTGGAGAGCAGCGGAGGGGAAATGATTTGTATTCACCTGCCGTATCTGAAAGGGGCTGAGGAGGGGCTGGGAGAGAGAGAGAGTGAGCGAGAGGGGGCAGTTACATAGTGCTTTCTTCATATGATAATGGATTGCGCTGACATTCACACACATTGTTGTGCGGCGTGTCAGTTAATACTCTTAACTCGCGGGATGAATGGCAAATTTTAAACAGATACCATTAAAGTACTGTCTCGCACTGGCACAGGTCACAGATTTATGTATAATGTGTCTTTTTTATGAAAAAAACACCAACATGGCACCTTTATGCACGTGCAACATATTTGTCACGTCATCATTCACTCCTGCAAATGAATTACTTTTCTGAATTTCTTTTTTTTCTCTCGTTTTTTTTATGTAACCTCACTCTCTTTTATTGGCCCAGCTGGGCAACTAGATTCTTGTGTCAGCTGCACAAAAGAAACAAAGTGAAGCTGGGGACAGGCAGTAATGAGCAACTCCTCTTACAGTGTTACATATAGACCTGCTGCAGTGTTTGGAAGCCTTATGGAGACAATGGATGGTTTTGAGAGGTCTGGAGCTCTCTGAAGCCCTTCTTTGATTGAGTTTCCTGGCTCTAGGCTCCAGCGTTGAGGATGATTGTGGAGTGGGATCTGTAGGTCCAGGAAGGGGAGGACGGTGGGGGCCTGAGGACCCTCCTCTGTGCTGACCTTTTACAAACAGGTGGGGTGGAGTGGAAGGGGCTGACAGTGGAGGAGGAGAAGCGGGAGAAGCCTATTGTGGCGCTCTGTGAATGCAGAGGTGGCACTCAATAACAACACTCACTGCCTCCTTCCACCTGCCGCAGATTTTCTCACAGCTTACTTTTCCCACTTTTAAATTAAATATTCTGGTAAAACACTGTGATAACATATTGTTCCAGCACAGAGCCAGTGTTCACACTTTGTTTGCCAGCAGAACTTTCTCTCTAGTCGCATTGCTGGCAGCAAGTCTTTAGGGATTGTGTCCGTTTGTTGTGACGGTAGGTGCACTGGAACACTTTGGGTTGGAGATGGCCACAGTTTCCTCCAAGGATAAATGTGAGTGACTTTGGCGATTTCCCTGACTACTTTTTGTATCACAAATACAATTTTGTAGAAAAAAGCCCCAGGACAAAAAACATGCAAAAAATATTTTTACTACAGTGCTGAACACTTGAGCAGATAATAACAAAAAAATAACTTTATTTTTCTGGTGTTTTTGAGTTCTCTCATTATCTTAATGATCTTTAAATATTACAACTTTCACCACACTTTTACTGAGCCTTAACAGATCTAGATATTTTTCAAACTGTTCTACTGGAATTTTCTGACACAGCCATCTCTAGGGTTTATAGAAAATGTGCTGAAAATTATATGATAATACGTTAGTCATGCCTGAGTTCAAAGGAGAATGGAGAGACCTCATCAAGCTGACAGGAAGGCAAAAGTAACTCAAATAAACCACTTATTACAACTAAGGTATACAGGAGTGCACAAAGGTCAAACCTTGAAGCAAAGTGGCTACAGCAGCAGAAGACCACACCAATCCCCATGAGTATCACTGTAGAGAAAGATGGCAGTATCATGATGCAGATGTTTTTATTCAGGTTTGCGATCTTGGTTTCATAATTGTTACATCCCTATTACTCAATAGGCACTACTATGTTAAATTTGAAAGTACAGCTATACTGTAAGCAATACTGCAAGCGACGTTAGCAAGCTAATAGCATGCTAACATTGTGCTAACGTTTAGCTTAGAGCTCACCTCAGAAGTTCCACTAAAATAACTTATTTCAGTAAATTATATGTATATTTCTGTTTACAAGCATTCTCTTAAGGATTTTGCATGAATAAAAAACCATTTTATTTCTTCCTTTATAGTTCTGTGAATCAATATAAGCGTGCTGTTTATTCTAATTATGTGCAGAGAAATGGCCACAGGATACAGATTGTATTCAATAAGCCTCAGCCTCACCGCCTCTGTCCACCTGCTCCTTTCTCACTTTTGAATTACATGTTCTGGTAACACGCAGCGGTAACAGATTGTTCCAGCTCACAGTCAGTGTTCACGCTTTGTTATCTGATGTTGCCGACAGATTTTACTGGAGTGAATGGTACCCGCACAAAGTGCAGACAGCTCCAAATGACCAGTTGCTCCCTGCCTGCCTACATACTGTATCAGCACAATTCAAATTCCAGCAGAAGAGCGTTCATTATACAGTCATGCTTTTCTAGAAAGCCCTAGTTGCAACTGTTGACTCACAGCAATCATATATAAACACTGTTTCTTTGTGCTACCATGGCTGACTTAGCCCGCTGGAATTCATTTGCTACATCAGAGCTTTTTTGAGTCAGAGGTGATCATTTCCTGCACACAGACTCTCTTTATGGCACCCCTAAGCTTAATGTAAACTTCTCATATTGGCACCATCTTGAGAGACCCTTCACACGTGTAGTAAGCCATCCGGTGTGGACATAGTGGCAAACTGAGATTCTAATCACATCTCTTTTGTTGAGCTCAGAGGAGGCTGAGACTGTTTTTTTGGACCAAACAGATGTCAAATGTGCAGGTTTTCTCTAAGGTTACTTTTGGGATGATAAATGGGCCTGGGCCTTTTTCTCCTGTTTTCTTTTTTCGTCTGTATTTGGTGAGAGAATTGACTTTTTTTTTTGTTGGCATGGAAATCTAAAAGTATTGAGGGGATTGCCATGGATACAGAATGCCCTTTTGGAGTGCAGTTTTGAGTGGCTGTACTCTGCTGGAAAGTGTACAGACAGTCCCTATATTTAGCTTGAAACCATTTTACTATCTTTGCTGAGATTTAAATTGCTTAACTCCTTAAGCACTATTTGAGTTTACAAATGCACAGATATTTCTATCTGCTGGCTCACAGGATTTGTTCCCAGAGGAGATTGGGTTTTGTTGATTACTTTTTTTGTTCAAACCTGCCATGTCTCTGTGGCTGAAGTTTGTCTTGTGGTGTCGTATGAGGATTTTAACAGTTTCTTTAGCTATTCAGGAAGCAGGTCGGCATGCATTCCTCCCACTCCTCTTGCATTTGCTCATGACAATGAACGTCTGCTCAGCATATGAATGGCTTCACCCATAACGCTCTCATGTGGTAGGGCAGGCATACTCGAGCTCCGTGCTTTGCACTGCTCCGGTGTTTATCTGCCCCCTTCTGCACAAGCAGAAATGTTCTCATACATAAGTAATTATAGTGTAGTGATCAGCTATTGCATAAAGGTCAAGTTCAGATACACATTTGTTCATTCAGTCGTGTCCTGCTTTGCCACCTGTTCTCAATTCATCTATGCTTTTTAAAAGTGGCACTAGTAATTATTTCAGATGTCATAAAAAGACTTTTAAGTCCAACCTTACTGTTTTTTTTTTAAAGAATAATTAGTTTTTGCTAGATTGTGAAGCAGTGAAACGATTCCCCGCTAATACTTTTCCTAAGGAGAGGGATTTATACACAAACCCCAAGAACGAGAGACCTAATTGAGGAAACACAGCCATAATGTGAGGACATGACGTAGCAACTAAATGTATTAAATAAAAGAAATATGTATTTTTATTGCACTTGGATTCCTTATCGATAATGTATTCGTTATCAGTGATATCCCTAATTCTAAGTCTAGCCCCAGGCAATCAGAATATGCAATTTTGTTTTTCTCCCAAGTCTTGGCAATGAGGGATCAAAGAAAAATAATGATTGTAACGCAAATCAAAATCTGTTTTCATTTCCACCTGCCCAAAAAAAAAAGGAAAGAAAAGAGAGTTTTGCCTTTTCCTAAAATGTAGGGCATGGGTAAGGTTAGCGTTATCATCTCTGATAACTTAGACCTCCAAGGCGTTAAGAGCACCATCCCATCTAGTGGTGCTGCTTCCATCTGCATGTTAAAGAGGCCGTCTTCCTCAGAAGTGCCGGCGCCGTTTCTGATTAGCATTTAGGCAGAGGGAACAGCGAGCGAATCCTGAAGTGTTTTTGGCATGTATGGCGAGCAAGCTTTGTGAATGTCAATGTGTGGCGCTCTGAAAGAAGGTAAACTAGACAAATTGCCGGACATGTTGCATTAGCAGCAGATGCCAATTAGAATTAAGACTTGTTTTATGTCGATAGCCAGGGGAGTTTCAAAAACAAAGCCTTGTAACTTTAAAGGCCTACCCCCAAAGATGTAATGGAGCTTTTCCATGAAGTGTGACGACTTGCCTAAAACAGTTTTTCAAAAAGCAAGAACTCATGACGTAGTCGACAAAACATAAAGGTCAAACTATCTGGAAAATCCAAGAGCCTACACATCCCATAATTACACACCCCATGCACATGTCTTTTTTTCTTTGAGTGATTTTTTGCCTGGTGCAAAGTCAGTGGAGTTCACATCGTATAAAGTGGTTAATATTACTAATGAAAATACTGAAGCCTATTTACTCATGTATTTGGGAGGCCTATGCATCAAAACCACTACAGCTCTGGTCAGAAAGCTGAATTTAAATAGCATCTTTATAGTGAATCAGATGATTGAAGATCTTTTATTGTCTTGCATTGTACAGTTCAGATCAAGGGCTCTGGTGTGTTCTTTGGGCTATGGGGTCTCGTTGAACAACAGGACCCCAATTCATATGTTAACCACACCAATTATTTGCATACGCTGCCTCATTTACAAAAGCTAATGAGAAGATTATGGGAAACATACACTGAAGCCGGCCCATGGAATGTGTGTTGTGGTCCTGTGGCTGCTAATAAGAGGCCCGTGAGAGGTATTAGTCAAAGCCACTGAACATTCAACCTCATGTATCATTGCTGTAAATTGTATCACCGCTTACCCCTGTTTAGCACATTAGCTGTGAATCCACAGCTTAAAAAGACAAATGATTAAACTGTATTATTATATTATATTATATTATATTATATTATATTATATTATATTATATTATATTATAATCTACAGTGATGTTTTTAGCTAAACTGTAATAACTTTACTATTTGTTTAACTTCTTTGACCTCAACTTTGAGATCCATGGAAGATACACACACATACACAACCACACACACACACACACACACACACACACACACACACACACACACACACACACACACACACACACACACATACTCCTGATATCTAATAGCACAGAGAAATACATGCAGCCCAAGGCATGAATAGCAGGCACCGAGAGCACCCGGCAATCTCAGAAAAATAAACGCTTCCAACCGAATCAGTTTCCTCATCACCTCCTTCCTGAGCGTGGAGTCATTCTCATCATAATACCCCTCCACCCCCATCCATTCAGGCATCTGTGGGGGATCCCTGCTGCTCCATTAAGGCCATACCGAGGCTCACAAACCCCTGATTGCATGAGCCATCAATAGCACTGATTATGGAAGTTAATTAGGGTGCTTGGTGCAGGAGAAAGGCTTGTTTTTCATCATAGATGTTAAAAGTGTAGAGTTCTGATGCAATAGCTGTGATTCTGTCAGGGTTGCAGTGTTGCATCACTAATGTTTGGCACATACAATGACAAGATCTGTGCAAGTGATGAGCATATGAGGCATATAGCGTTATCCGTTGCTGTGAGGGGAATTCAACTGGGATTTTGTCTATACTGACTGCAATTCATTTACACTGCAGTCTACTTCCATTGTCAGTCCTTGTGCCCCTGTCACCTCTATCTGTGTGCTCAGACACGTCCTGACCCTCACATTCTGTTGACAGCCTCTGTGAATGTGCTTTATCCTGGGTGTGTATGTGCTGTTGCGTGTGCTATGTCCCTGACATGTGCACAAAACCAATTAGTTTTGGGATGGTGAAGTAGCTGGGTATGGGAAAATGACAATGGAGTAATTGAAGAGGCTGGATGAATGAGAGGCAGACAGCTCAATGCAGCTTTTACAGAGCAGAGTGTTGACAAAATGAAAAGCAAGACGTGAGCGAAGGTGGTCTTATGTAGTCGGAGACAGTAATTAACATTGCAGCCTTTCACTTTGCTGACATTAATTTTTACTGAACTTAGCTTGTTCGGTATTTAAACGCTAGCTTTGCTCATTCATTTTTTTTCTACAATCAGATAACAAAGCTGGCCATTTGTAAACCACATGTTTGTTTGTGTTGGCTTTTCTTTGTAACCATTTCAGGCACGATTTTCAACAACTTTAACCTCATATTATGCTGAAAATGTCACGGAGGAGCAGGGAGGACTCGGCGCAGACTGAAATCTCAGAAAAACAGGTTTATTTACACACTCCAGGTGCACTATATACAGGTGAAGGAGAAGGGGGCCAGGGTTCCCAGGGGTGCAGAGCGGGGTCGGGAAAAGCGTCCAGAGTCTCCAAACCAAACACGAGAAATCTGCATACAGAGAACAAGGGTTAGCACGGAACTTTCACGGACAGAGCTCAAAACTGGCTGAGGCTAAAGTAGCACTGACGAGCGTTATTCAATAGTCCAGCGGCGAGGTGCTCTCAGTCACTGCCTTAAGTAGCGGGAGCAAACAAGGTGAGGAGCCACAGGTGATTGCCTACAGGTGGTGGAGGCCGGGAGCTCACAATGAGCTCCGCCCAGGCAGCGAGCAGAGAGAGAGGAGAGAGAGAAAAGACAAAACATAACATGTAGCCACACAGGGCCAGCCGAGCAGGCACGGGGACCATGACAGTAAATGTCTGGCTGAGTAAAACAGTTCCAAAAAAACTTGCTTTTCCATATTTGATGTTCACTTGTCATTGAATGTAAATGTTTCAAGAGATGCAAGAAATGTACAGAAAACCCATAAAACAATAACTTCAAAGTATTTTGTAAAAATTCAAAATATTAATATTACTTCATCACAAGTAGTTTAAGATGCCACAAGCAACAAATGTACCAAATGTCTGCAGGATTATTATTCGAGTTACCACGTCCTCTTAGCTCACTGATACATATCTTTCAGTGTTTTTGTTTTACACCCTGCAGCCTTGTTTTTGGTTTACTGTGGCAGCTGTCACGGTGTTCAGATGATGGACTCTGTCTGCAAGGAGAGAGCTGAGACTGAAATATGTTTTCAGTGCCGCCTGCTTGTCTGCAGGCCTGTTTGCATCAAAAAAAGGACCTTTCTGAATTCTGTGAAACTTGATTGATAAGGTGAAGCACAGGCAAGGGAACAATGGAAAATATGGCATTGACCTCGGATGAGCTCTCCCACTTGTCTCTTGTTTTTTAGATGCAGCTGGCAGCAGTTGTGAATAAGCACTGTACTTGTCAAATCTACAAGTTTAAAGACATGGTTCACTCCCAAATCTAACTTGGTGTTATTTTTCAATCGAAATCGTTTTCATGTAAGTTGCCAAATTTTTGAGATATCGGCTGTAGAAATGTCGGCTTTCTTTTGAATAGAATGGAATAAATTGGCACTTGCCGTGTAGTACTCAAAGTGCCACTTTGAAAAACTCACCAGAAATATATTTTCTTGTTGGCCAATATATTTGGTTCTGAAATCACCAAATATTGGTATCGGCTGTAAAAACGATGTCATCACGAGGTAGTGCCACGAACAGTTATCACGTTTCAAAGTGAGACACCAGCTTAGTTTTCTTTCTCAGCTTTATCTATATGAAAAAGAGTGAAAATCATTTCTGGAAGTGCCCTTACCAATCTGTTGTGTTTTTGTCTAAGAGACAATTTCCTGTTCGATATTATCAGCCATCTGACGGCTTTTGGCACAGCACTCCAAACGGGACTGGGGTTTTATCTGAGCTCCAGCAAGAGAGATATGTTGACTTTGGGCTTCCATCTTCTGTCAGCACAGGATGCATAGGATGGTCCGGCAATAGAGAAATATATTTTGCGATTAAGGTTCACCTTGAATAATTGTATATTGAAATAAAAAATTGGTTTTGAACTCTAGTTTCTTTTTTTTTTTTTCAAGATTCAGGCCCAGCTTGGATTACGCTCAAAATATACTGAACGACATGAGTCGACTGAGTTTCCACCGTCACTCAACTGTTAGACGGATATGAGGTTTGGCCTCATATCACTGAAACTTACAGGGGTGACTGTAGCAAACAGACATATACTGTACACACATACACACGTACAAGTAAACACAGGCCCACACGTGTACGGTGTGAACAAAGGAAACACACTGGCTGGCTGGAGCTGAGTTGCTACACCTCATTAAATTGGGAAATGAATCTAGGATGAATCCCTGGCTCCATTCCAGATAAGAATCTCAAAGCTTATTGGGGATTCACCATAAAATGTATAATTAACACATTTATTCTGTTGCTGTCACACGCTGGCCATTTTTACTTCACCCTTTTTTTCACTCTCAGTTCGGGCTGTAATTTATGATTTAGAAAAAAAACCCCAAAAGTAGTGACGGTGACATTAATGCCTTAATGCCTAATACCAAGCAAAATGAATTGGTGCTAGAAAATCACTGCGCTGCAACACCTTACTCATAATTGTGAATGGGTTTTGCATAAACAATATGTGATTGTAAATTTCCAGCAGAAGCTGAAAATATACTGAAGGAAAGGAAATGTACAGTTTCAGCACCGATGCCTGCAGCCTGCAAATTATCTTGATGAAATGACCCTCTGGATCTTTTCATGTCAAATCCCAAGCCAGAGCTGCCTGAGGTGTCCACAGCAGTGTGATTGGCTGCCCTGGGTGAATAATACAGGCCTTCCCAGGAGAGGTATAGTTGAAGCTGGGGGCAGTAGACATTAGCCTTGGTCTCTTCCCATGCTACTAGACACCGGCTCTGAGGATGGTTCTGAATCATGACTTTAGGGCAGCACTAACAAATACCTCAGTTCCCCTAGGAAGACCAGGTCTTACCGCATGGCTGTCTAGCCTCTGGTACCAGACATCGCTTTTACAACCTCATCTGCAGCCCTGACCTGCCCCACGCCCTAAGCAGGCATGCAGTACGCATGTGTAACTCCAGCTTTAGAGTGCTCCACGTGATTTTTTTCATTCTGAATTTGTTAGTGTGCTTATGCGATAATGTAGCAAATTAATCTGCCTGAGCTCTAAATTAAGCTGTGACATTTTTAATATGGTGCCAGTGGATGAAGAAGCGAGATAAAAACAGGTTATTAAAACAGTTATTAAAACGACTCCTCCTAAGTTCATTTTCTTCATTCTTTTGACTCGGCAGCACTGAATTATGCAGATTAATATGAATTCAAATGAGCAGTCAATTTAACCTTGTGCTTTTTTAGATTTCTCTGAAGTTTGAGCCACATTCTGATCTTTTATAACTTCAATATTATATTCTATGATCTTTTGCCTGGATTAAGGTGTAATGTGGTAGCTGCGAGCTGTGTGGCAACAAGTGAACATTTTTGTTCTGTGGTTTTGTGACGTGACTACATTTTGCTTTGCTTTTTACTCAGTTCATTTAACGCTTGTGTTGTGATCAATGACTATAGAGCAATGACTGCAGTCATTGGTTGTGATGGAGACACAATTTGATAAAACTACTTAACAAAAAAAAATCCCCACTTAACAATGAATCAGTACCCCAGTTTGCCCAAGCAAGGAAAACATACGTCACCTCAGCTTAACCTGAAATCTTGTTGAACCAACTGTCCTTGACAAACAGAGATGTCACACATATTTATTTCTGTCTCGTCACGTATGACATTCCCACTACAGCAGTCTAATGAAAGAATGATGGTTCGCTCTCTGAAATCTGACCTCATTTCAGATCACTTTGCTGCTGGCTCAGCCGGTCAGTCAATCACATTGATAAAGCTCCGAGTGAAATGGAAAGTAAAGTGAGTGTCCCCTTGTCTTGTCCCTTGGCATATCATCTGCCAGCTGATGTGATCAATACGGCAGAGAAACCTAATGGCATCATGGCCGCGCCTGTGATTAGCCCTGCAAAATGAACCCATGTGGGCCCCGTCGGTCCCTATCGGAATGCACTAGATCAAAAAGATAGCTTCCAGCAAATTGCAGTGGATGGTAACTAACATCAATCTGTGGCTAGAGCTATGATGTGTCTCTCACTCATTCTCTCTTTCTTTGACTCAAAACCACATAATAGAACAAAACTCATTATATGACTGATGACAGCAGTAACTGGATGTGCTATTCAGCCCTGCGCTCTCTGTCCTTGCTTATGTCTCTAAAAGCTTCTTTCCTTCGTTTGTTCTTCTCTTGTCTCCACCTGCAGTTGTGAAAGTGCACGTGTCCTCAGAGGCGGTGCGTCACTGAATTTGGGGGCAGACCTTTGAGTCTCACGTGATCATGGAGTGGAGGAGGATGGATGTAGGAGTGCTTCTGCTGTTCCTGGTGCACCTTGCCACTGCGCTGGAGGTCCCACTAGACCGTAAGACAACAAATCACACACAGCTGTAAACAAAGTCGTCGCACAGTGTCAGGGTTACTTTGCATTTAGTTACAAGATAAGTCACCCGGCCTATTACTTGATCAAACATTTTGATAATCAAGCACATAAAAGCCGAATTTATTTTGATTTTGGATTGACAAATTTACCGATAATGACTTCCAGGTCCAGTACAGTTTGGCTGATAAAAGTTTTACCCTTGCATAACACTGTATAGCTTTTTCTTCTTTGTGTTATAAATATTGTTAACAATTCATTAATTTTGCCTTAAATTTCAGAAAAGTACGAAAACAAGCTATTTTTAATTTCTGAATCTAAAAATTCTGCTTTAAAATTTTTATGGCAAACAAAAATATGAAACACATCCATTTGAAAGTAGAAAATATTTGTTGTTCATGTGAAAATTGGCTATTAAATAATTTTTTTGGAGAGTCAAATAAGTATTTTAGCTCTAGCCTAGTCTAGCCTTTCTTGTATGCATCTGTGTAGTTTCATCAATGTACTTTATGTTTTTTCCAGTTACTGTGACTGCATTTTATCCATGTAAATGTAGTGTTGTTTGTATATTAACAATTTTTAGATACTAATTGTGACTTACATGGACTGACATTTAACGTTTCAGCCTGAAGCTTCTGTTGCTTTTTTGGTTGACTACTGGAGGCCTCCATTCCTCAATATAGAGCTAGCCACGTGCGAACCTTGTTACAAGGCAGAGATATTGAGGGGGATATTTTTCATAACTAATATCTGGTTATTTTTACTGTCACTATTCTTTTTTCTTTCTTCTTTGCTGAAGTTCTGGAAGGATGTAAGTCTCAAAGAATCTGAGTTTTTGCTTGCAGCTTGTTTTTGGATATTAAAGATTACATTTTATCTAGCTGCTCGTTATGAATTGTTGAATTGCATTTAGTCGGATTTGTTTTACAGGATAGTGAGTGTGATTTCGAGTGGCCTTGGCATGTTGCATGCATTGATTTCTGTGTTTCTTTGTTTGCTGTTTTTGTTCTGTGTGTTTCTGCAATGGTAGAGTATTTTCCATAAAGCAATACTGCAAACAGCATGAGTCCTTATATCATTTGTTTTGTCATAGTCCATTACTTATCTCCGCAGCACTGACAGGAATACATTAGGCATCGGCTCATTGCAATAAAAGGAAATGTACCTGAGCTTTCTGCCTACCTTTCTACATTCTGAGAGCTTTTTTCAGTTTGTCAGCAAACAGCTGTGTGGTTTTATTCAGTATGCTAAGTCTGCATGTTATTGGTAATCACTGCTGGTGTGGTCAATGCAGCAGCAGGAAAGAAAAAAAAGAGACCTACTTATGCAGTAAAGGTCCTGATTAAATATCGCCCGTTTTCTGGTCGTCTTTAGTGCCGCAGCCGCCAACCATCACTTACCAGTCCCCTAAAGATTACATCGTCGACCCACGAGAGAACATTATAATCCACTGTGAGGCGAAGGGAAAACCGCATCCCAGGTAGGAATCAGTGAATTTCTTTTAAATGGAAAAAATATATATAAATTCCCCAGGAGTGGATTCAGGTACCACCTGTCACAAATGTTTAAAATGTTTTCAGCAGGTTTTCTAAACAATGCCAGAAAAGTTCTGCTTGACTCCTACACTTGACACCTGTTTTTGAATGCTTTGAATGAATCTAACATATAGTTAGCTTTCATCAAGATAACATACATGCACATAAATTTGTGGTTTTATGCTCGCAAGAACTCATAGATAAAATGCACCTCTCAGCCCTTAACCTTTACTTTACCCCAGATTATTCTTCCCCCAGCCCAAAGCAAGTTTATTATGTAACCATCCAGAATATTTTTGTAGATTTAAACTTGGCAAATATAGGAAAAACTTTTGAAAAAGTTCTTTAAAGAACACAATTGGAAACATTTACAGTAAAAATTCAGGTGCAATGAGATAGCCAAATAGGTAAAACAGATTTTATTAATGTGTTCTTTTTTATATGAATTACCAGATTTGATCACTTGAAAATTACCTGCATTCTTATGATAATGGTCTTATTTTTCCTTAGTTTCTCCTGGACAAGAAATGGGACCCACTTTGACGTCGAGAATGATCCCAACGTGGACATGAAGCCGCAATCTGGGACTCTGGTGGTGGATATCAGCAGAGAGAGGGTTGAACACTACGAGGGGGTGTACCAGTGCACAGCACGAAACAAACACGGAACCGCTGTTTCCCACAATATAGTGGTTAGACAGTCCAGTGAGTGCAGCTTGCTGTATCACTTCTTTAAAATCACTTCTCTCTCTTCTTTCATTGTCTCATGTGCATCTTATGAAAAAAATCACCTCCTTTCTTCTCTTTTTCTAACAATTAAGTTGCAATTTCCATCTTAAGAGCTCTCCTGGAAGGTAAAAGTTGTTTGTAGAAAGGTGCATGTTTTATTTTGTTGGACACGACGGTAGATATAGGTGATTGAACCTTTGTAATCCCCCCACTTCCATATTTTTATTCTTGATCATTCCCCTCATCTTGCCACATCGTCATGCAAGCTCCAGTCTGTTAGCGACCCATATTTTTTGCCAAATTATGATTTGATCGTGCTATTCTCCAATCAATATAGGATCCCCCCTGTGGTCAAAGGAAAAAATCAAGCCAATCGTGGTGCAGGAGGGCGTGTCTTTGGTGTTGCCGTGTCGCCCCCCTGCTGGCCTACCCCCTCCCATCATATTCTGGATGGACAACAGTGAGCAACTTGATCTCTTATGTTTCTTTGTGGTAACATGATGTTTCTTTTTCAATTTCCTGTTCCATCTTACAACCAATCATACTGTATTTCATTTTGCAAGCTAGGCTGTTGGAAATGTGGAAATCGTAATATATTTTTTCTGCTGTCACATTTATTGGTTTCTTTTCATTCCTTAAAATTTATCACATGAAAAATACTGAATGGCAACAAACTCATCTTCAGCCTGATGAACTGCATATCAGAATGTGAATATTTGTGATTAGATGCATAAATACCTGATTATATAGGAAATGTAGACCCATAAGCGTAATGCAGCTGCATCTATAACCTGTACTCTCCCAAACACTTTCCTGTATAATGTTAATGTGACGCTGTACATTTCAGACTTTCAGAAGCTCCCTCAGAGCAAGAGGGTGTCTCAGTCGTTGAACGGTGACCTGTACTTCTCCAATGTTCGCCGAGAGGACACCCGGAACGACTACATTTGCTACGCCCGCTTCCCCCACACACAAACCATCCAGCAGAAACAGCCCATCACTGTCAGGGTCCTTAACCGTAAGTCTGACACAGCGTGCGATGCAGAGACACGAGCACTGAAATCTACTCAAGTCTTTGTTATAACCTTTAAGAAAGTGGCAGCGTTTGTAATGTGTGTGCGGATGATTTTACGGTAGTTTGTGCAGGCATGACGGCGTAGGAGGAAAACAGCATTTCCTATCTATGATGCCGTCCTTGGAGACGCCAGCGGTCGCTGCCGCACTGAAAAGGCATATTGTCAGAGCTCTCGTGGTTATCTGCCAAACAGACGTTCAGTATTACTTCTGTAATATGTTCTGTATACACATTCTCCACCAACAACAAAGGCTTCTCTCATCTCAGCTACAAGACGGCAGGCTGTCTCCACTAAAGTAGATTCTTATGGCGATCATTCTTCATCGTAGATTTTTTCCTGTCATGTGAATTTTTGTTCTTCAGTCATGTTAAGTTGTCCAAGCTTTTGTGTTTTTCTTTGCCTTGATGAGTTCAACTTGTGAAATGGCGTGTGTCTTTTTTTGGTCTTTTTTCTGTTGTGTTGCAGTGGATGAAATCAATGACACAATGGCAGCTTTTTACAATGACACTGATTTATTTAGTGGTGAGTTATGGCACCCCCTAGTGTTTAACCCCCAACTTAGAGCTCCACACTAGCTCTTACCCACTAACACTAACCCTTCAACCCATCAACCCTGAGATTTTCTGCAACGTTACTGATTATTTTTAAGGGGTAGGATCTGGCACCCTCTAGTGATTAATCCCAACATGGAGCTGGGAATTCTGTCTTACCCACTAACTTCTACCCCTCGAACCTAGAAATCCAAGTAAAGTCTTTGTCAACCTGTAACTCTTCCTCGATCTACCCAATTAGCTCTCCCTTTCTTAACATGTAGTTCTTCTCACGAATTTTCAAAATTATAGCTGCATGCTCTTTTCCCTAAACTGGACGGACTCCTTGGGATACTTGGGGAAAAAACATCACATATTAATTCAAACACATATAAAATTTATTCTGGATTGTCAGTTAACGAATTAACTCCATGTAGTAAAAATATGCATGTTAAAATTCTACTTTTCTTTCTCCAATCTTAATACCTAAGGATTTCCAAACTTGTAATTTACTCTCTTACATATAATTTTTTTCACATTTCATTTCTCCTTAACATTTTTTGTCCTTGTCTAGTGGCTACACATGTTGGCTAAATTGAAACATGCAAAAACCTTGATTCTCATCAAATTAAAACACTCACTCTGGATTTCATATTCCTAGTTATGGAGATTACTTTGTCACCAGGTAAATTGCCAGATTAATGGCAAAAAGCAGTTCTCTGTGTGCTGCTTATTAAGTTAATTTATTCATTTATTTTATACCAAACACAGTACAATGCATTAAAAAGAAGTTAAAGTCCAAATTATGAGAATTAGTCTGTGATAAAGTGACGTCATGTACGTATATAGCAGACCATTACACGTTTCAGTTTTCCAATTTGTGTGGTGATGGGAGGGTAGTAATACTAAAGGAGCTGATTTGCTCTCAATCTTGCAGACGAGGTGCTCATTTCTTTGCCTTTACAATCGCGTTCATCACTCATATGATTCTGCGTGCGTGTGTGTGTGTAAATATAGAGGCACCCGTGGATGACAGAAGACCAACCTTCCTCATCCCATCTGGCTCATCCAGTTCCAAGATGGTGTTGAGAGGTGATAAACTGGAGATGGAGTGCATTGCTGAAGGATTGTAAGACAAAGAATCTGCTGTTAATTCATGAACTCAGTGCATTCATAAGTCATGTATTTAACGAGCGTCCACCTGCCATCATCAGTTTGTCTGTCTGCGCTCTCTCTTTGTGAATCTAGGCCCACCCCTCACATCTCTTGGACCAAAATAAGTGGTGATCTGCCTTCCAAACGCACCTCCTTCCTGAACTACAACAAGACCCTTCACATCGAGGACGTGTCAGCATCAGATGAAGGAGATTACCGCTGCACAGCGAAGAACCAGTTTGGCTCGGTGCACCACACCATCCACGTCATGGTCAAAGGTGTGCTTGAGGAAATGCTCAGCTCCCATCAGACTCTGAGCTGCTTGGGAACTCAGTCACTGCTTCTCTCTACCGCTTTATTTTCTCCCTCTTCCTTATAATTGATTTATTCACAGAAGCTAACAGGGCAGTGGGTTTAGTGATTAATTGTCCAGCCTGTTTCTGTACCCTGTGCTGCTTGCAGCTGCTCCATATTGGATCGATGTCCCTCCCAGGAACCTTGTCCTAGCTCCAGGGGAGAGCGGCAGGCTGTCCTGCTTGGCCAGCGGCACACCCAAACCCACCATCACCTGGGCTATGAATGGCATCTCCATAGAGAGTAAGTGCAGCCTCTTTTTTTTTTTTTTTCAAACTCTCTCAGCTTTCATAATAGATGATCTCCTTTTTCATGAGAAGCAGGCATTATTAAAATCGAAATTGTAGATGCCTTCCCTCGGGTGGGTATTGATTCATATTTCCGTGAGTTATTATACAAATTCCGAGTTATGATACCACCTTTTTCAAACATCATTATAAGGCAAGGCAAGGCAAGTTTATTTGTATAGCACAATTCAACAACAAGGTGATTCAAAGTGCTTTACAGAGACATTAGAAACAAGAACAAATAAAAAGCATGATTTAAAATTGAATAAAACAAGCAAATTAACTAATTAACAAACAAACAAACAACAGTATATAAAATCAAAACAGATAAAATCAGAACAGTAGATAAAATCAGTAGTTAAATGTAAGTTTTGAAATTTAAGCTTAAAGTGTGGATTTGGTGCTTTATTCAAATGCAGCTGAGAACAGGTGAGTCTTCAACCTGGATTTAAATAAACTGAGTGTTTCAGCTGATCTGAGGCTTTCTGGGAGTTTGTTCCAGATATAAGGAGCATAAAAGCTGAATGCAGCTTCTCCGTGTCTGGTTCTGACTCTGGGAACTGATAAAAGACCGGATCCAGATGACCTGAGGGATCTGGATGGTTCATACTGGGTCAGGAGGTCATTGATGTATTTTGGTCCTAAACCATTCAGAGCTTTATAGGCCAGCATCAGAACTTTAAAGTCTATCCTCTGACGGACAGGCAGCCAGTGTAAGGACCTCAGAGCTGGACTGATGTGGTCCACTTTTTTGGTCTTAGTGAGGACTCGAGCAGCAGAGTTCTGAATGAGCTGTAGTTGTCTGACTGATTTTTTAGGTAGACCTGTAAAGATGCTGTTACAGTAATCAAGCCTACTAAAGATGAATGCATGGACTAGTTTTTCCAGGTCCTGTTGAGACATCAGATCTTTTATCCTTGATATATTCTTGAGGTGATAGTAAGCTGACTTTGTTATTGTCTTAATGTGTTTTTCTAAGTTTAGGTCTGCATCCATCACTACACCCAAATTTCTCGCCTGGTTTGTGGTTTTTAGATGTATAGATTGAAGTTCTCTGGTGACCTGTAATCGTTTTTCTTTGGCGCCAAAGACTATTACCTCAGTTTTGTTTTTGTTTAGCTGGAGAAAATTGTGGCACAACCAGTCATTGATTTCCTCAATGCATTTACCAAGAGCCTGTACAGGGCCTCGGTCTCCTGGTGACATTGTGATATATATTTGTGTGTCATCTGCATAGCTGTGATAGTTTATTTTGTTGTTGTTTATAATCTGTGCCAGTGGGAGCATGTAGATGTTAAACAGAAGGGGTCCCAAGATGGAACCTTGGGGAACTCCACATGTGATACTTGTCTGCTCAGATGTGAAGTTACCTATTGATACAAAGTATTTCCTGTTTTCTACGTATGTTTTGAACCAGTTTAGTACAGTTCCTGAAAGACCTGTCCAGGGTGATTATGAGTTTCAAAAAGCTCTTTCCATTATCCAGATATATACAGTATCTTATAATCCCTTTTGTACATTAACAGATTCACCCAAGGATCTGAGCAGAAAGGTGGAGGATGACATCATCATCTTCACCGATGTACAGCCTGGATCCAGCGCTGTGTACCAGTGTAACATCTCTAATGAGTACGGTTACGTCCTGTCCAACGCCTTTGTCAATGTCCTCTGTGAGTTCACTACACTCTATCCCTTTGCATTTGAATGCCATTTCCATTTATATTGATTCCTGGAAGGCAATAACATGGCAATAATGCTTCATTGCAGCCGAGCCACCCAGAGTGCTAACACCACCCAATAAAGTCTACCAGATCATCAAGAACCACCAGGCCTTGTTAGACTGCTCCTCCTTTGGATCGCCTATGCCAAAAATTACATGGTAAGTGAATGAAAATCTAACAGAGGAAAATTGTGTCGTGTTTCTTTTACTAACTGAAAACAACTGACTTTGTGCTTTAGGTTTAAAGACAGTCGGTCCAGCATCCTGCAGGAAGACCCTTACATTCTTCATGACAACGGGACGTTAGAGATTCGCGTAGCTCAAGCACAACACAATGGCAAATACACATGTGTTGCTACAAACAGTCTTGGGATTTATGAGAATCATGTCTACCTGGAGGTCAAAGGTAAGAGTGCTCCTCTCTGAAATTTTCATTCGTTTGGCTAATAAATTTAACAAGTTTTTAATAACAGGCCTAAAAATTATACTAAATAAAACTCTTGATATGCATTTGTATAGCATGTACTCACTGGACACATTAGACACTTTACACTTTATTATACACCTTTCTAGTGTTGGGTTACACCCTCTTTTTGCCTTTATAATTACCTTAATTCTTTTTGGTATAAATTCAACATAGTTAAATAGTTAACTTGTAACTATTTACAAGTTACTGTAAATAGTTTGAATGATACTCAGTTGGTCTTAAGGGGCCCGAAGTATGCCAAGAAGTAAAGTAATTAAGTAATAAAATAGACAATATAAACAATACAAAGGGTTAAATATTTTTTTAAAAGTTTCGATCAACAGAAGGCTTGTTGAAACAGAAAAGTTTTTAACTGCTTTTTAAGGGATTCCACGTCCCCCACAACATTACTTCACCACCAACAGCCTGAATTGCTGATAAAAAGCATTAGACCTGGCAACTTTTTTTTTAAACGTCTATTATCCAATTTTAGAGAACCTGTGCAATTTGTAGCCTCAGTTTCCTGGTCTGTTTCACAGTTTGATTGTCAATTCAGCAATACTCCTCTGCATACCTTGGTTGTAACAAGTGGTTATCAAGAAGGAATTTTTATTTCTTTTTTTTCTTTGCGCCAATTTCTGTGAATCTGAGGTGGCTGTATGCTAAAGACTCAGTAGGTTAAAACACTCAGTGTAGCCCATCCAGAAGCAACAACCATATGTTCAAAGTCACTTTAATCACCTTTCTTCTCCAATTCTGATGCTCAGTTCATCATACATACACGTCGAAATGCAAAGCGTTGCTGTAATGCGATTGGCTAATAGATATTTGCGTCAACAAGCAGTCGAACAGGTGTACTTAAAAAAGTGGCCAGTGAGTGTATTGACCAACCCTTTATATTTACCTGTAAAATGGGCCCGCCGATGGGCTCATGGTCAATAAAGGGTTAAGTGTATAAAATTATTTATTTATTTATTTTTAACTGCTTGTATATTTAACTGTTTTTCTGTTTCTTTAATGTAAATCTGTTCTATTTTGAGCCACGGACAGTCATCATGTACCAGTCAGCACACCTTAATTAATCACTGAGGTGACTTGCACAAAATGAATCCATGGCAAGCTTCAAGATCAACACGCTGACATTTTGAATCTGTCAGCTACTAAATAAGAACCCAGCTTGGAGCAAACACGTGGCAGTTTCACAGCTCCTGCACCACTTTATTCTTCCCCCAACAGAGCCAACCCGAATCCTGAAGCAGCCAGAATACAAAGAAGTCCAGAGGGGCCGATCTGTGGTGTTTGAGTGCACGGTAAAACACGACCCTTCGCTCATTCCCACGATGACCTGGCTCAAAGATGACGGAGAGCTGCCTGACGATGAGAGGTCAGAGCTTTTTATATCCGGAGATGTCTTCTTTCTTGAAGCCTGCTGTTAAAAACAAAAAATCAGGTCTTTGTCTGGTATTTGTGTACTGTTATGGATATATGCAGGATCCTTTGTGTACTGAATGTTGTAAAAGAAGAAAAAACACATTCATTCAGTTCATAGTGACCTGCTGAATGTTTTTGCAGACTGATCGTGGACTCGGACAGCCTCACCATCACTGATGTTACAGAGGACGACGCAGGAGTGTACACCTGCATCATGAACACCACTCTGGACCACGATTCAGCCACCGCTAAGCTCACCGTTGTGGGTATGTAATGGTGTGCACAGTTTCAAAACTGCTCAGGCATAAAACAGACTCATAACGTCTCTCTGTCTCAGCTCCTCTTAGAAAAGGTAACCTGTCCAATAACTTACCCACCGTATTAGCTTTCATCGCTTCAAGGTTAAATGCCGAGAGCAGATTTACTCAGTGGCACAAATATCTTTGTTTCCTTCTGAATGACTGACCTTTAAAACTCCCTATTTCACTCCTGCCCTCCTACCTGACAGAGGCCACAACACCAGCTGTTGTCTACGGTAAACCTGCAGCACACACGAGCACCCAGATGTGCTCTGCAGATGTGCGCTTGTGTTTGTGAAATGCGGCATGCGTTGACCTGAAAATCACAAAGCATTATTGTGTATGTGTGTGGGCTTTTTTAAATTCATTTTTGATGTTCCAGCATTTATTTCTTATTGCCTCTGAGAGTTTATTTTTTATAAAATTGCTTAGATATTTTTTTTTAATGTTTTGCCAAATATGCATAATGTTTGAATGCTTTAAACCACTGGTGGCAACATTTACTCAAGCCAAAAAAAATGTCTATTCACAGTCGAATGCAAACATCATTTGTAAAGCAGACATCTCCCGGTTGCACCACTTGGGATATTTCCAAATACACGTTGCTTTCATCACTTATTTATTCAAGGCGTGCATTTCACTTTATCACCTAATTCCAAAACATGAGCATCAATTTAACCTCTGTGTGAGCCTGAGACTCGATTTCATGCGGAATGATTATGTAGTGGGATTTTCATATGCATGATGCAATGTCTGCATGTTTATCACAGCCCAGATAACACAGTCTAGTAGAAGATGTACAGAAATAAAGGAGGAACTCAAAGGTGTGCTTGGTTAAATCAACAAATTAGCATCTATTATGGTTTCAGTATCACAGAAACATGGCCGACACGTCCTTCATTTTTTGTTTTTGCTCCATCTTGTTCATAGCATGAACCCTTCATCTTCTGTAGAATGAAGCCACTATGAATATAATCCCAAGCACACGGGTTGATGCTGCTGCTTGTGCTGTATTTCTCCCAGAGCGACCCGACCCCCCGACAGACCTGGAACTGACAGACCAGAAAAAGAGGAGTGTTCAGCTCACTTGGACCCCTGGGGATGAACATAACAGCCCTGTTCAGAGTATGTTTATGTGTGTGTGTGTGTGTGTGTGTGTGTGTGTGTGTGTGTGTGTGTGTGTGTGTGTGTGTGTGTGTGTGTGTGTGTGTGTGTGTGTGTGTGTTGTTTGGCTCGCTCTCTGTGTGGGTTTTATGTGAACGTACACCTTATTATTAGATTGTTGGCCTATATTGCTCTAAATGTTTTTGTGCAAACAAAATCTTTAAAATTGGCTACACCCAGTAGTAACCAATAACAAAGTCTAAAATCTGCCTTTTGGCAAAAAAAGAAAAAGAAAAGAAATGCACTTAAAGACTTTTCCAAACTTTTCTGGAAAATGTACTTCTCTACTGTCAGTTAGTTTCCTCAGGGTGATGAAAACCCTCATCATTTTTTGAAAAACCGGGCTAAATCCGCTATTTTCTTGAATCCTCAAAGTGCTGCTGAAAGTGGATTTTTTTTGTTAAGCTAGGCTTTTTGAATTAAAGTATCCTAAAAAAAACTGAGGGCTTTAATTCCATTTATGGAAATATACTGTCAGACACTATTTAAGGTGTGATGTCTTTTTTTAAATACAGAATTTCTGATCCAATATGAAGACTCACTGCACCATCGGGGTCACTGGCATAATCTTACCGAGGTCCCTGGAACCAAGACAACAGCTCACCTTAAACTGTCGCCCCATGTTCACTACACCTTTAGAGTTCTGGCTCTCAACGCGGTGGGCTTCAGTAATCCCAGCCGCCCCTCCAGGATGTACAAGACAGAACCTGCAGGTACAGAATCAGCTGACTGACTGTGTGATTTCTGCTCTTCTTGGTGCAGTTTCCTGTATAAAGTAATTCTCCATATATCCATTTCTTAGCCTAATGCATTAAATAATGCATTAGGCTAACAGATGCCATATCAAAGCTGTTGTGTATCAAAGTAAAGACAATGAAGTACCATAAGATTCAGTATGCATACATACACTAAAGTCTGTAAAAGTAAATCAGACCAGATTATAAGTACTATCTAAGAAAGATTTTCCATCCAATAAGTGTTAATTGTGTCCTTAATGATATATTTTTCAGCTCCAGATGAAAACCCAACAGGTGTGCAGGGATTTGGAACTGAACATAACAATCTTGTAATCTCCTGGAAGGTAATAAGCAGCATAAGGCTGATCCTTTTAATCCTCACGCATTTATTAAAGTCTTCTCATACTGCAGAGCTTGACTTTGTAATTGTGTGGTCTTATGAGCTTTCTTTATGGGGTTTTTTCACTTTATTGTCATTCAGCAAAACTATATTTTCAGCTTCCTATACTGTTACATGTTGTCTACAGAAGCTTTCCAATGGAGAATAAGTTACATTACAGCTTTCTCCTCTGCAGCCACTGACAAACCTCCAGTCTAATGGTCCCGGGCTTCACTACAGAGTGATGTGGAGGCAGAAGAAGGTAGAAAGCGAATGGAATACAGTGACCGTGTCTAACAATTCCAAGTTTGTTGTGTCTGGAACGCCCACGTTTGTTCCATATGAGATTAAGGTTTGGGCTGTAAACGACCACGGAGCTGGACCTGACCCTGCTATTGCCCACGGCTACTCAGGAGAGGACTGTGAGTAAGACTGTCTATTTTTAAAAAAAAGATTATGCTCAAGAGCCTGCGGGTGATGCAGCTGGTGTGTGTAACCTATAACATATTCTCAGTATGTTCCTTTTTTCTGTATTTTGCTGTTGTAATGCTGTGTTGCCCATCTACGATACAGTGCCCGTAGCAGCTCCAGAAAATGTGCACGCTGTGGTGCGAAACAGCACCCTGGTAGAGGTGTTCTGGGATCCCGTGCCCGCTCATTTAATACGCGGAAATATCAAAGGATATAAGGTACCGTATAAGAACCGCCGACAATGTAACATGTGCACCATTTCCACCAGTTGTACTATATACGTCATTTAAATCTACATGCTTTCAGGTGTCTTACTGGAGAAAACACCACTACAAGCACAATCCTGATCACATGGAGCAGGACATTCTTGTATTTAGTGGGAATCATACCCAGGGCATGCTGCCTGGCCTCCACCCCTTCAGTCTGTACTTGTTCAATGTAAGGGTCTATAATGGAAAAGGAGAGGGCCCCCGGAGTGTAACCCAGCAGTTTAAGACACCCGAGGGAGGTAAGAGATCGGAAGGGACACCCTTTGTGTCTGTGTGTGTCTTTTTTTTTTCTTTCATATGAGAGTAGACTTTGTTAAAAATGACCCAGAGTATAGTTTCAGTCTTCATTATCATAACTGGAACAGGAACAGGTAGCAAATTAGCTCCACTTGAATGACAGCCTATGTAAAACAGTGTCACATAACTGGTTAGCAAATAGAAAATGATGACTTTCCACCTGTAACTGATCTATGCTCTTAATCAGCGGTCCCCAACCTTTTTTGCGCCACGGACCGGTTTATGCCCAACAATATTTTTCATGGACCGGCCTTTAAGGTGTCGCGGATAAATACAACAAAATAAAACTAGTACCGGTACCAAAAAAAAGAAAATTTATTCATAACACACGTGAAAAGACCGATAAAAACCCTGAAAACTATACATTTCACACCTGAGCCTCAACTCTCGCGGCCCGGTACCAAACGACTCACGGACCGGTACCGGTCCGAGGCCCGGGGGTTGGGGACCGCTGCTCTAAATCATACAATCAGAAGTCTGGCTATTTAAGTTATTCAGTTATGAATGATTCTCTTCGGTCTGAGTTTGAAAGGTTTTTGTTTATTTTAATCTGTGAATATATAAGCAGTTGCTCAGTTTTTTTTGCACTAGAGGCTTTAAATTTCCCAGTCGCCTATTAATCACATCCAGTCTAATTGTAATGACACAAAGCAATTTTTGTAAGTAAGAGAAATTTTTCGCTTTAAGTGCTGCACAAGCTTTATTGCACACTGAAGGTCAAATATCAGAATGAAATATAAATAAGCAAGCCACAATGACTGGAGGCAGACTTTGAGTATTAACACTGGGCATTCTGCATAAAGTAAAACCCAGAAATCCTCAATGAACCGCGCCTCACACACACACACACACACACACACACACACACACACACACACACACACACACACACACACACACACACACACACACACACACCGTCTCTTCAGCTATTTATTTAAAACATCCTATCTTTAGCTGCTCTTTAATTAACTTGTGCAAGGTTTCATTATATATGTCTTTTTGCAGTGCCGGGGTCTCCTACTTCGCTGATAGTCACTAACTCGAACCTGGACTCTCTAACCCTTGAATGGAGTCCTCCTCATGACCATAATGGGCACATTACCGGGTATACCCTCAAATATCAGCCAGGTGAGGCTTTTTTCGTAAGATTTTTGCATCTTTACCTAGTGAGTGTCATCTTCTTCATGTAGTTTGTAGATTTGTATGTCAGTCTTTTTCATGTCTTGTGCTGTCATTCTGTTGAGATCATAAGACAGAAATGATAATCAATACTTAGAGTAGCCTAAGAGCATTTTTGTTTTTGCCTAAATTAAAAAAAACACAAATAACAAATCAACTTTGGTCATTCCTGCCTTCTATTTCTGAATCCTACACCCCAAATACTTCCATTTCCACCTTTTTCATCACTGACACTCCATCTACACCTCCTACCCAACTCTCTATTCAACTTACCCCACTGCTTCCCAACTTCCACCCCCACCCCATTATTCTTCTCGCCCATCCCTCACCCCTGTAGTAAATAACTCCAATGAACTGGGCCCAGTGGAGGAGCTGGCCTTGGCTGCCAATGAGACCTCTGTCACTTTGCCCAACCTCAAGTACAGCATACGCTACAAGTTTTATTTGAATGCGAAAACAGGCGCTGGAGCAGGTGCAGCCATTTCTCAGGAAGCTGTCATCATCAGGGAGGAAGGTAAGTCATCAAATACAAGAAAAATATGAGAAAAAAAACTAACTAGATTTCATGTTTCTCCCACTGGAGATGTGGATAAATATTAGATTAATATATATGTTCTGTTCTGTATTTGTTGAGGTAAGAGCATGAAAGCGTGTAAATAATTTACAGAGCATGTGCTTGGTTTGTATTATTGTCCATCAGAACATTTTCCAGTACGTGTTATTTACCAGATTTGTTTGTTTATCTTGCTTTGAAAATTCGGTAAATGTCTGGTGAATATTTGCTTAAATTGCCCCTAGTCTTTTTAAAATTTCTAATCATTTTGGCGATCTAAGGAAAGCCCCTCCCAAAACACAGCCTCAGAGACCTCTCTGGTGAAGTGGATAAGCAAACCTGAGTCCTGGTGTGCTGCAGCAGAACTGTGCAACACATTTAGCTTGTGTGAAGCTTGCACTGCTTTGCTGTGTATGCTTTGCCAGTTTGAATTGTTTGGTGTCAAACATTCCTCTAATTCTGTTGTGTAGTTTGAAGCTGCTCATCATTCAGTTACTGCAGACTTTATGGATTAGCTGTCAGAAAATCAGCTGACAACAATAATTTAGAAAAAAGTTGTTTCTTGTTATCCAGACCCATCTACCCATGTGTGAAAAAGTTATTGCCTCCTACATGGAGTGCAGAATTATTAGGCAAGTTGTATTTTTGAGGAATAATTTTATTATTGAACAACAACCATGTTCTCAATGAACCCAAAAATCTCATTAATATCAAAGCTGAATGTTTTTGGAAGTAGTTTTTAGTTTGTTTTTAGTTTTAGCTATTTTAGGGGGATATCTGTGTGTGCAGGTGACTATTACTGTGCATAATTATTAGGCAACTTAACAAAAAACAAATATATACCCATTTCAATTATTTATTTTTACCAGTGAAACCAATATAACATCTCCACATTCACAAATATACATTTCTGACATTCAAAAACAAAACAAAAACAAATCAGCGACCAATATAGCCACCTTTCTTTGCAAGGACACTCAAAAGCCTGCCATCCATGGATTCTGTCAGTGTTTTGATCTGTTCACCATCAACATTGCGTGCAGCAGCAACCACAGCCTCCCAGACACTGTTCAGAGAGGTGTACTGTTTTCCCTCCTTGTAAATCTCACATTTGATGATGGACCACAGGTTCTCAATGCGGTTCAGATCAGGTGAACAAGGAGGCCATGTCATTAGTTTTTCTTCTTTTATACCCTTTCTTGCCAGCCACGCTGTGGAGTACTTGGACCCGTGTGATGGAGCATTGTCCTGCATGAAAATCATGTTTTTCTTGAAGGATGCAGACTTCTTCCTGTACCACTGCTTGAAGAAGGTGTCTTCCAGAAACTGGCAGTAAGACTGGGAGTTGAGCTTGACTCCATCCTCAACCCGAAAAGGCCCCACAAGCTCATCTTTGATGATACCAGCCCAAACCAGTACTCCACCTCCACCTTGCTGGCGTCTGAGTCGGACTGGAGCTCTCTGCCCTTTACCAATCCAGCCACGGGCCCATCCATCTGGCCCATCAAGACTCACTCTCATTTCATCAGTCCATAAAACCTTAGAAAAACCAGTCTTCAGATATTTCTTGGCCCAGTCTTGACGTTTCAGCTTGTGTGTCTTGTTCAGTGGTGGTCGTCTTTCAGCCTTTCTTACCTTGGCCATGTCTCTGAGTGTATTGCACACCTTGTGCTTTTGGGCACTCCAGTGATGTTGCAGCTCTGAAATATGGCCAAACTGGTGGCAAGTGGCATCTTGGCAGCTGCACGCTTGACTTTTCTCAGTTCATGGGCAGTTATTTGGCGCCTTGGTTTTTCCACACACTTCTTGCGACCCTGTTGACTATTTTGAATGAAACGCTTGATTGTTCGATGATCACGCTTCAGAAGCTTTGCAATTTTGAGACTGCTGCATCCCTCTGCAAGATATCTCACTATTTTTGACTTTTCTGAGCCTGTCAAGTCCTTCTTTTGACCCATTTTGCCAAAGGAAAGGACATTGCCTAATAATTATGCACACCTGATATAGGGTGTTGATGTCATTAGACCACACCCCTTCTCATTACAGAGATGCACATCACCTAATATGCTTAATTGGTAGTAGGCTTTCGAGCCTATACAGCTTGGAGTAAGACAACATGCATGAAGAGGATGATGTGGACAAAATACTCATTTGCCTAATAATTCTGCACTCCCTGTAGACCTGATAACTGGCTGTGCCATCTTTAGCAGCAAAAACTGCAATCAAGCGTTTGTGATAAATGACAACAGTCTTTCACAACATTGTGTGGATGTTTTGGCCCACTCTTCTTGAAGAATTGTTTTAATTCATCCACACTAGAAGGTTTTGAGTGTGATCAGCCTATTTAAGGTCAGGCCAAAGCCTCCGAACTTTGACTAGGCCTTTCTAAAACCTTGGTTGAGGTGTTTTTTTTTAGCCATTCAGAGGTTGTTTCTGATCATTGTCCTGCTGCATAACCCAAGCATGCTTGAGCTTCAGGGCATGAGCTGATGGCTGGAAATCCTCTTTCAGGATTTTCTGGTAGAGAGCAGAATTTATGATTCCATCAATTACGGCAAGTCGTCCAGGTCCTGATGCAGCAAAGTAGCCTTAAACCATCACACTGCCATCACCATGTTTGAGTGTTGCTATGATGTTCTTTTTATGAAAGTTAGTTTTACACCAGATTTAATGGGATGCAAACCTTTTGTGGTGACTGTAGCTCGGGAGGAAGAGCAGGTCATCTACTGATCGGAACGTTAGTGGTTCAATCCCTGGCTCTCCCATTCTGCATGCCAAGTATCCTTGGGCAAGATACTGACCCCAAGTTGCTCTCCGATGCATCCATTGGAGTACGAATGAGTGTGATTGTTAGTTAGTAAGCACTTAAAAGCATATAAGGAAGTGCTTGTGTGAATAGGTGAATGTGGCATGCTGTATAAAGTGCTTTGAGGGCTCCGGGAGAGTAGAAAAGCACTATATAAGGATCAGTCCATTTACCATTTACCTGGATGAGTCATCGATGCACTGGAGTAATTTTGATAGGCCGGGCACTCCAGGAAAGGTTCACCAGTGTTCCAGATTCTCTCCATTTGTGGTTCATTCTCAAAGCCTTAGAAATGTCTTTGCAACCCTTACCAGACCAGACTGATGGATGTCAGTGACTTTGTTTGACAACTGTTTTCCACAGCTGTTTCTTTAGATCATGGCATGATGTGTTGCTTTTTGAGTTCTTTAAGCCTACTTCACTGTGTCACACAGGTTCCATTTAAATGATTTCTTGATTCAACAGGTCTGGCAGTAATCAGTACTGGGTGTGGCTCAGCTTGATTTTGTGGTTAATCACAGTTCATTCATGACTTAACAAGAGAACGGTAATTGCTTTTTCACTGAGGGAAGTTAGGTTTTGATAGCTTTTTCCCCTTAATAAATGAAATCATTTTAAAACTGCATTTTGTATTTACTCAGGTTATATTTGTCTAATACTAAAATTTGTTTGACATAAAACATTTCAGTGTAACAAATATGCAAATACCTTTTCACTATATATATATATATATAAATAACACTTTCAAGTTACACAGCACAACCACATAAATGTCTAAAAAAAAAGACAGTTTGGGGATGTGGGTGGTTGTCTTCTCATAATGATCCCTGTCCGGTTGTTTCTCTTTGTCCTGTTTCTCTCTGCAGGCTCTGATATCACAGGTTGACAGAAATGTGGTGTTTCTAGACAAATGATTGTTTTACACATACAGCTAAAGCTGCAAAACCCACCATAAGCATGCGCTCCTCACCTCTGAGCAGTTTCCCTTCGCCTCTGTCCAATTCTGTGGCCAACCAGAATGCTTGGCCGAGGAGTTCAAAGCAGGGAAAAGTTCAAAGCTGCACAGATAAAGATGCTCTGTGACATGTGCTTTTTTAATGCCATGTGATAAAACTAGATGAGTCTTTTCAAAGTGCTCAGCTGCTCTTCATCTTTTTTTTCTCTTCTTTTTTTTTCGCTGTGCCTTTGGTGATTTTGACCCCCTTCTTACTTCTTCCTCAGTGGCCGCTGGTGATGCTTTCCTGCTGCATGCCAGGGGCTTCGCATGGCATGCCAATGAACTTTGTGTTCTCTGTATAATGACTTTAGCATCTGTGGTGTCTCTGTGTGTCTCTGTGTGTGTGTCTCACGTGTGTGTGGCTCCATCTCTACCCCTCTTCATATTGTTTACAGGAAGCACCCAATCCCTTCATCCTATTGCACGGTCACCTCCACATGGTCCACCCCACAAGGGTACAGATTCTGCTGTGATATTAGTAACCTCAGTGTCTGTTGATTAGTGATGATTAGTTATGTTTGTCCTCTGTTTTTGTTGGCATAGTTAAAGCAGTGAGAAACTAGATTTGGTGAAGCTTGGTGCACTTAATGTTAACTGTAGCAAAAGCAAAATATTTGATTGACAGTTATTGGATTGTCCTTTGACCAACAGACTCATGTTGATGGTTGTGTTTTCTCTTGTGTGCTCAGCAAGTCCTTTCGGAAACATTAGCTCCATGATCGGGGAAGACTGGGCCCTGATCAGTTGGGAGTACTGGGGCCCGGAGAAAAACTTTAGTGCACAATACAGACTAAATGACAGTAAGCAAAGAAACGGCAACATTTTTCTCAATTCCATTCACAGGTGGCAAGAGACTCCTACTTCATTATTGGCTTATGCAGGTGAATAGAAATATTGGCAGTCATGCTGATGCTGGCTCTGGCCAGTGCAGACCCGGATGTGATAAACAACGCTTTCTGTGATTGGATTGCTAATTACCCAGTGCTGTAAATGCGTGCAGTTCCCTTGGCAATCTGGCTGGAACGTATGTAGACAAACGTCATAAAAGGCAGCACAAACATTTCCTATTATGCTAGCTGAATTTGACTGAAGTGCTCTCCATTGTTTTTATCCACCTGCAGTGAGGATGAACAGCACTGTAGTATGGCTCTCTCACACCTACCATTTTAATAGATTCACTTAGGGAAGATCACAATAATAGATCATAATCTTGCAAAATTTTGCTATCAAAAGCCTAATTATTGTGGTCATCAGTCACAACACATCTCACATTCAGCTCATTACCATTTGTGTACGTGCAGTGGCCCTAAAAGCTCAGCGCAAAAGAGGATCACCACCAGTTTGATAACGTATACGGCATTTTTGTCTGCAACTATGCCGCCAATTCTGTGAGAATGTACTTTTACTTACTTAGGCTACTACATGATTTTTAACTAAATTCAAGGTAGTCAAAAACAATTTGTGAACATTTGAAAGTTTTGATGTAAAGCTGAAAGTAGATGAAAAGTCTCTCTACTGCTCTTTGTATCAGAGGGCTTTTCCTTTTAAAAGGGCTTTTTTCCTTCCCACTGTCGCCAAGTGCTCATAGAGTCATCTGATTGATGGGATTCGCTCTATTATTGTATGGTCTTTACCTTACAATATAAAATGCCTGAGGCAACTGTTCTGGTTTTAACCTTTTGTGAAAGTGTCGTATTTATCAGTAAAATCACTTTTTTAATGGGAGAATATGACTTTTATTGTAAAGCTAGAAAAGCACTTTTTTATGTATTTCAGTTACATTTATCGCTATGTACCACCTTTCATGGCAATGGAACAAGAACAGAAAATATACTTTTATATCAACCTAATCCAAAAGTAGCAAGTTTTAAAAATGAGAAAGCCCATTACAGCTTAGTTATTTTTTTGAATTCAGTATTTTCTAAACAGCACACATATTATCAAAATGGTGAAATGATTTTTCTCACTTTGCAGCTTTTCTGAAGTTGCAGTGCATTGAGCTTTCGGGGACACAATAATAATTCATTCATAGACTTAATGGATTTTTTAGAACTCCATGAATATTAACATTTGCCTGCAGCATAATGCCATACCAGTAGATGCTCTTTTCAGACAATTAGTTCCCATAATGTCATGATCTCCATGGCCTTTTTGAAGTTGTGTTCGCTCCTTCAAACATACTTCTCTTGATGAACATAACTCCTGCAGGTGAAAGTGAAGAGGACTGGAATACAGAGTTTGTGAATGGCTCTCAGAACATAACGCTGAAAGGCTTAAAGGGGGGCCTTTGCTATAGGGTCCGTTTGGTGGCTTTGGGTCACCACGACCAAGAATTCCACCACTCCAAGGAGCTCTTGGTTACTCTCCCAGGTGAGGCACTTCCTGGATGTTCGCCTCCACCTCGGTGTGGCTGAGCCTGGCCTTACACTTTGTCGTGTGTCGCGTATGGAGTAGTTTGTGCTTTTGTATATTTATACAGAATCGAGCATGGATTTAACAGATGTGATGTGGTTGTTCTATATGCCAGACATGTACTGTAGTGATGTGGACAGAACATACAGCATGATTTTCTGGTTAATGCATAATGAATGTCAGTGTCGCACTGTTGGGGATTTTAGAAGTGGATATTCTAATATAGAATTTCAGTCTGTTTTTAGTATTTTATTTGACTTAATATCACCCGTGCTAACGTACGTTGTATGTCACTGTCCGTGTTTGCGTGTGTGTCTGTAATTGTGTGTACATGTTACTTCTTTGATTGTGTACTACTACTAATTCGGGCTCAAGTCACGGATAGGATAATGTTAGGAACTGTCTAGCTCATCTAACGTTAAAGTCTTTGTCAATAATAATATGCAATCTTGATTCACTCGTCACCTGAAAATTCATCATATCAGATGGGATATCTGCTCAAACGCTGACTTGATCTTCCATGTTTGTTTTAGCACATATTGTGGATAATTTTTGCTGTTTTCCCTCGCTACTGGGGATGAGATGTTAAAATAGTGCAAGTGTAAATGTTAAGTCTTTCTCCCCTTCTCTGGACAGCTGTGGCAAGCAGACAGGTGGACATCGCCACTCAGGGATGGTTCATTGGCCTCATGTGTGCAATTGCTCTGCTCATCCTGATCCTTCTCATTATCTGCTTCATCCAGAGAAATAAAGGAGGGAAGTACCCTGGTGAGTAATGGCACAATCACCACAAAAAAAGACAGTTGTTTCTATAATAACAACTTTATTAGAGCAGAACTTTTTAAAATGCACAGTTACAAACTCCTACATAGTTTGGATCAAACCATTCATTAAAGAAGTGTACATCTCACATTAATGGAGAATAGGTTTTTTGTATTGACAGGGTTTATTCACTGTTGTCAGATTCACACATTAATCAGTTTTAATGAACCCATAAATTACAGTCAGGTTTTGTGAGTCCAACTATAAAGAGTGAAAACCATACCTTATTTCTATTTGGCCCATTTCCCCTTCAATTCACCTCTCCTAGTGTTCCTGGTGTTTTAGATGCAGAAGTCCTGTTCTGACCATTTGCACATAACCACAAACTTGGACTGAAAACATGAATTTCTATGTCACAGTGATGTGACTTGTTAACAATCAATTCACTCCCAAGTCAGACTGTCAACACATATTTCTTGTGTAACATCTCAGAGAACATTCAGATGTGAACTGTGGCGCATGCAAGCAAGCTCTTTTGTCCATATCAATTCAACAATCAATTCAGTCAACTCCCTCAAAATTTTAAATTAAAATGTGTTGGTCAGAACAGACTTTCCAGTAAAGAAACAAAAAAAAAGCATCTGGACAGGGAAGAACAGTCTACAGGTACAGGAGCTTGAAGTTGAGGTCGGCCAAATTTAAGTTCGGGTACGGTTTTTGAATTTCATGGGTGATGTTGAACGACTGTCTTCGTCATATCGCTTAAGAAACATGTTGTTTCTCACAATTCTTTAAAAGCCAGTTTGACTAAATCGCTTCCTGTATCTCACCAGTCAAAGAGAAGGAGGATGCCCACACAGACCCTGAGTTCCAGCCCATGAAAGATGACGACTGTACTTTTGTGGAATACAGGTGAGAGAAAGTGCCCCAGCCTTTGGAGTCCCCAGAGCAGATTGTACCCATCAACCACTTGCCCCGTGTTCCCACTTTCTTTCCTAAATCTACACTCTGTGCTGGAGCTCTGCTCGCCCTCCTACTTCTCAACCCTTAAAACTAATAAAAAAAATCAACCAGAATCACCATTAACTAAAGTCAAAACAACAAGAGGAAGTAACCCAGTCTGATCTTCTACCACCGTGAAGTACAAGATTTTGTTTCTGGATTCTGGGACACCCTGGATGCTGTTTGTGTTGGACTTTATGTGTGCTTGATATGTGTGCAGGATTCTTCAGGTTCAGGGGATTCGTGGTTTAGGGTGTTTTAACATTACAATTAAGACTGTCAGGAATAAACAGTATAAGCTACTTTCATTTGCAACACATCCCTAACTGACCCCAAGCTTTTCAACTAATAAGCTAATCATATACATTGTATGTATAATATATATATATATATATATATATATATATATATATATATATATATATATATATATATATATATATATATAGATATATATATAGATATATATATATATATATATATATATAGATATATATATGTATGACCCTGATAGGATTGAAAATCTCTGAAATGGTCAGTCCTGTTAACTGTCACTTCAGTTATCCAGCTATGCTTGTCAGCATCCTTTTTCTAGGCTGCTTCTTCAATCACATGCAGAATACAGAACAATTAAGCACTTTACTTCTGTAAAACTAGCATTTTTGAATATTCTTTTTTTTTATAAGTGAATTTCTAAGATGGTCTTGCTTTTATATTTTATATTCCTTTTTGTATTATGTATACATGAATCTGTTCTATGGATTTTATGTGAGACGGAAGATGTGCGATAAATACATATCATTAATTATATATAAAAATGTGATATGCATGGTTTTAAGATTTGATATTATGTATGAAATTTTGCTGTAGGCAATAATGTGTTGAATGGAAGTATTGTTTATATATAGAGAGATAGATAGATATAGATATACAGTATATAGATGCATATGGGTATGTTATGAAATTGTCAGCACGCTTGAGGGAAGCAATCAACACTGAGAGGACAGAGCTGGTTAATGCTATTTACAACAGGCCAATAGCCATTCTTTAGTAGAAATCATTTATGATTGGTGTTATTCTAGATTTTATTTTTCTGGGAAAAGATCAACAGAATAGTCGTCTGTTTCGCACTACTGCCCAATCCTCCCGCTTATCTATAGCTCTCCATTGCAACTCCTACATTTCCAGTGAAGACTTAAATTTCTAAAAACAGGTTACTTTAACTTTAAAGAGCTTCTTAAAATAGCTGGCTACTGTAGTTTACAAGGAATAGTATCTCAAAGACAGTGTATTTTTTGGGGTGCCTATTTTCAATAGCCAGTTTGTTGTGCTTGTAAGTCTGCACCGAATCAGGATAGAATATGTGGGAATCAGCTTAATAACAGAGTTCATGTTCATCATAATTAAGGAGCTTTTTGCCCATTGTAACAATGTGGCTCACGAATGAGTTGTTATTGGTTTTTAGACAGCACTGGAAGTGTTTGGCACAAATAAATATGTTACACAGAAAAGTGTTGATATATTTTTAAATCTAGAATACCACCAGTCTGTAGTATTTACACCACGAGATAATCTCTCCAATGGATATCGGCTGTAAAAACACAATAGACAAATCACAAGGCAAAGTGTATAAATATTATAGTGCCTTTGTGAGAGTATTCTTTATATCCATGCTGTTTCATTACACTCAGCTGGAACCTTACAGTATGTCAATAAAGGCATTACTTAAGTCAACTGAGCTGTTCTTGTTTGACTGCTGGAGAGTATACTGTATTTTTAGATCAATCTGTACTTGTACAAAGCACATTTGCCTGTTAAAGTGCCAGACTTACAGAAATGTAAAATGTAGGAATGTGTTTGATCTCAGAGTGACGTCGTCATCCTAACGCAGGGGGTGTAGGTCTCAGGAAAGGTAAGGGCAATGATGGGGATTGGCGGCGGTGAAGGGTTTTGTAAATGTAGCATGTGTAAAGGGTCGGTGGGTAATGAAGTCACTGCGGAGAAAAATGCTTGCTATCTTTCACAGCTGTCATCGTGTATAATATTTTGTCACAAAGCCTTCATTATGTGCAGTGCTTCAAAAAATAAGCCGTCAGCAATCTGTGGCTATTCTATTCCCGTCATGTCCCCTAAATGCTTTTGCATACCATTTATTGTCTTTCCATTTTGGAGCATCTCAGCATTGTGAAAGCTTTGCGATCTCATTGGTGTTCAAGTCGTGTATATGCAATGTTCTCAACTATCTGATACCCAAAGAAAACTTTCTTTGCGGACTTTCCATGCATTTTTGCCAACTTGTGATTTATCGTCGTGCTTGCTTTGGGGGCAGGGATACTTGGCTTAAACTTTCCTTTATTCACGTCATTTCATTGGATTTTCTGTTTTTCATCACAGTCTCTGCCTTGGGAGAAAAATGCTTTTGTCAAACAGCACATTTACCACTTCATATTTGGTTTCAGGGGGAATTTGAAAAGGGTATGATTGCTTGAGCTTTATTCCCCCGTTGCCTGATGGAAACCAGCTAATCATTCATGGCTAACATTTTTTAGACATGGAGCAACCCGAATGTGCATTGAAATGTATTTTATATTCATTGCTGCATATTAATATTCATATAACAACTTTGCCATTATCTACCGAACTTAAGGGGTAGGTTGTGGTAAAAGCAACAATTGGCTCTTCTATGCTCCATCTAAAAAAAAAAAGTGATCACTATTCTCCTTATTGCATCTGTCACATCATCTCACCTGTAATGCCTGCATGTTATTTTCTCCTTCAGTGACAATGAGGACCATAAACCTTTAAAAGGGAGCCGCTCGCCATCTAATGGGACAGTTAAGAGAGACGACAGTGACGACAGTTTAGTTGACTACGGTGAAGGAGGAGACGGACAGTTCAACGAGGATGGCTCCTTTATCGGGCAGTATAGTGGAAAGAGTGCCAGTAGGGACACTGCTGAGGGCCATGAGAGCTCGGAGGCCCCATCCCCTATAAAAGCCATGAACTCCTTGAACTCTTTTGTGTAGCCAGTCGGTCTTAACAGAACGGTGCGGGGTGATGCACTGACTACTCAAGCCCCCTCAATCCCTACATCACTCTTACAGGGCTGTCCCAACACTGCATGGCTTTATGATCAAACATGTATACCCAGCTCCATAAATGAAACGTAAAACTCATTAAAGACATTTATGTTTTCACACGGATGTCTTATGGAGAAGCTTGGAAAACCTTAGCTAATTATACCCTGAGCGACATTTAGGAAGTAACCAGCTCAGCCATAACTTTAACAGTTCATGACAGTTCCATAAATCCATATATTAATCAACACTTTAATATTAACAACTATTGCATTTTTACCAGAAATCTGATATGGACTATGCAGTTATTGTCTGAACTATATTTGTTTGTGTTGATGGTTGTCATATTATCTATTCAAATAGGGGGCATTGTCTACAGTAAATTTCTACTACTCCATGTATATTTTTTTCCAACCCAGAAACTTGTACCAGAAAAATGCTATGTAATCTATTACATTAAGGCAGTTCCCATGGTGCGTTTAAAAGGAAGATGTTGTACAGCGCATATGTAAAGTTATATTTAATGAAGTGAACATTCTGCACAGTGGAATTTGAGAGCAGTGCACATGTTATAATTCAGAGTGTTGCACTGATACGTCCTCATCTGTAGTCGCTGTCACACTGCGACGATGAAGAAGGAGGCTAAAGTGCTGCATGGCATGTCACATGACCTCATGACCTTTGCCCTGCATGTGACCTCCTCTTATTGTGCTTGATCTGAAGGCCAGTAGGGAATAGCTGATGGTGTGATAGCTTGCTTCAGTCCCTGCAAGTGCTCCTTCAGCAGGTAGTGCCTTTTCTTTAAAGCATTGATTCACTTGCAAAGTCTCTTTCTGGCCTTCAGTGTCTGGAACAGAGACAATGGGAGAAATGCAGAAGTCACATCCAAGGATGGATAAGATAAGCATGAGAAGAGCACCCTGTGGATGGACGAATAATTAATATGTGCTTGGCTTTTTTTTTTTTAAGACACAGGACTGGCTTTGATTTCTTTGAAAAGTAAAACACTGCACTGGATCAAATGAAAACATTGTAAGAACCACCACTGATGTATAAATGCCTGCAATACCTAATGGTATTTCTGCAGTGTATGGATATTTGTGTTTGTGTGTGGTTGTGGACACAGCACATTAATTCAACTCCTATTAAGCAAAAGTTGTTCGCATTTACTAACTGCTCTTGAGGGCCTTTGGATGGGATCAAGATTTAGTTTTTCTTAACTTGCATCAAGTTTTATTTTTTTAAAGACATGTAGAATATTTGTTGAAATTGTAAATATCTTAATTGATTGTACAGGAACAAGCAGCTTTTACAGCAGTCTAAGCGACGATATCATGCACGATATGGCTTAACTTGTTGGTAGGAATATTATAAATATAGACAACTTGTAGAGAACATATATATATATATATATATATATATATATATATATATATATATATATATATATATATATATATAACATATTCATTTCTACTTGCTGTGCACAGTGTACATTGTACTGTAACTAACTGGACAGAAAATTGCATATACAGTCAGATTCTTATTGCTTTCTGATTTGAATGCCAAGTTATATAATCCTGCTGTTTTACAATGTCGATATCATGATGCACAAAATTATACTATTCTGATTTGTACTGGTTCTGCTAAGTCTCAATATACTTCTAAAATTATGCTCTTTTCTGACAGTATTGCAAATGTTTTTTTTGTATTTAAGAAACAGATTTGTACTAACAGACTCTTTCTTTATCGCTATGTAATATTTTTTTTCCTTTTAGTGAAAGTATGGAACTCAAGCTGCAGGAAATAATGAATGAATAAATAACTATCTGTTTTCAGGCTTAAAATGTCATTGCCTTGTCATGCTGTGAATGCATTTAAATTCAGTACTCCATAACAAACACTGTCTTGAGTCTTAATTGCTGCATAATTTCTGATTTCTGATTCAGCTCATAACAATACCACATAATAAAAACCGTGTACCATTTTCAGTTTGGCTATCAAAATCACTTTGGTGAGGCTTCTAAAAACTCAGATATGTAAAAAGGTCAAGTTTGTATTGAGATAATTTTAATAAGTGCTAGTTAATAGACAATAAGTAGCTACTGGATCGTAGTTAATAAAATACAGTTGTTAACATGATAGATTCGATTTTATTTATATACCACTAAATAACACCAGTCATCCCAAGGTGCATTATATTATAAGGTAGAAACCCTACAAACAGACAAGCCTATATGAGCAAGTACTTGGCAACAGTGGGAAAGAAAAAGTCATTTTTATCAGGAAAAAACCTCTCCCAGAAACAGGATTCAATGAAGGATTTAAAATTCCTTTCTGGATTTAACAGGGAACCAATGAAGAGAAGTCAATGACCAGAACAGAGTTCAAAATTCCTCGAAGTGTTGTTTGAGGGCAAGTAATGCCATTAATTGTCAATAACTTTTTTCATTTTTAGAAGCAGGAATTGGAGGTTAACAAGGTCTTTATGTCTTTAAGACATTCCTGCAGTTTAGCTAACTGATGTGTCTCATCTGGCTTCATGGTTTGAAAAAGTTGGGTCATCTGCATAGCAATGAAAATTTATGATATGGCTTCTCATGATACTGCCAAAGGGAAGCTAGAGAACTAAACATTAATATTACTAAGGAACTTATTAATATTATTGTGTAAAGAAGTCTACCCATTTACATGAACAAATTGTAGTCTATTAGGTAAATGTGATTCAAACAACTGCTCTGTAATAGAATATTATAGTCGATAGTATCGAATACTGCAGCTGGAGTACAAGCACAGAAATAAGTCCACGGTCAGTGTCCATAAGAAGAGTATAAATTTAGCACTAAAGCATGGCTCATAAGCGTGGCATCTACAAGCATGACATCCAAGTGCACTTCAGACCCATCCACACAATCAGATAAAAACTTGTTCATCCCAAAGACAAAACTCCCAACCACAATGTAAACAACATGGTATATGGTGTGCACTGCAGCGACGAATGCTTAGACCTCTACCCTGGAGAAACCAAACAGCCACTGCATAAATGCATGGTACATAGAAGAATCACCTCGACAGGACAAGACTCAGCTGTACATCTGCATCTAAAGGATAAAGGTCACTCTTTCGAGGTCGCCAATGTTCACGTTTCAGACAGAGAAGACCGATGGTTTGAAAGAGGAGGGGAAGAAGTCATCTATGTCCACTGTGAACGACTATCCGTGAACACAGGAGATGGCTCACGACACCAACTGTCTGCCACCTACAGTGCAGTTTTGAGATCCCTTCCCAGGCGCCTTAACGTCACATCTCACACAATAGGTTGAGGGAAGGTCTCACAATGGTTTCACTCGAAACCTCTGCTGATGATGACCCACACCTTCATGTGATGAGGCACAACTCTTAACTAAAGCTGTTTCTATACTCTGATGGTTAAAATTTTATTTGTGAAGAAATTCATTAAGTTGTTACTAGTTAAGGTTAATGGACTAATGGAAGAGTCAGTGGAGCTCTGACTCTTGTCAGCCTGGCTACAGTGAAAAGAAGTAAGCTGGGGTTGTTCTTATTTTCTTCATTCAGAGATGAATAGTAAGCTTGCTTAATTTTGAAAAATAGATCAATATTAATGAGACGTAATTTCCTCTTCAACTTATGAATTCTCTGCTTTAAGATGTGCGTTTGTGAGTTATAATTCGGAGTCAAGCACTTATTTTTCAAAAGGAGCCGCTGTATCCATCATCCACAGTGAGGATGCAGAGTTTAGATAACTGCTCTGTGCTGTGTTGCTGTATTGACTTAAATCTTAAATCTTCAAATGGGCTCTTGGATATTGGACCGTGAAATTAGCCAAATGATCTAAACTGCATCAATGAATGTACATTGAGCAAAAGCTGAGAAACAGACTAATATGGATACTTCCTGAAACTCCTTGGGGAAGCCTCTATAGGGTCTTTTGCAACACAGTAGTTGGACTCCACCTTTTTGGAGCTTACTCGTGGCCACTTCCATCATGGGCACTATCAAGAAATATTGAGATAGCAACCCACCATCTGGTGCTTTATCACACAGCAGTGGTGTCAAGAAGCAGGGAAGCTTGCTATCTAGTGTCTTGAAAATACTTGGGGGGGGTCCAAAATGAGACCTGGTCACGGGGAGAATATGAAAAAAAAATGAACTGTTGTGAATTGCAACTGGAACAAAGGCTATATTATTTAAAATAAACAGCATTCTCCGAGCAGCAGTGGTGATCTCAATGACCTTATGACCTTCAGCCACAGGACTTGTCTGTCAATTTGTTTCCATTTGACAGATTTTACCTCTTGACTTTACTGCCATCTAGTGACGTGAGGCAATTACACCGATGGCTGGAGTAAGCAACAGGCTTTTAAAAGCTTACTGGCAAATGCACAGTCTGCATGATGCAAACTGTCAACAAAACTATTTTAATGATGCTGTAAAAAGAGAAAATGCCACATATGTATATCCCCTTACCGAATAGTGTAGTCAAATTACAATCCGCACAATCACTCTACATTTTAGCTGAAAGCCTATGAAGTTGTTAGTCCTTCTGTTAACATCCCTAGTCCTCGAATAGCTGGACTTCCTGTAAGAGGCTTATTCCATGGCAGCAGAATCACATTATTTGTCTGTTGATTGGCAATCATTACCATCAAACAAGCAGCTGCCCCATTACCCTCCTGGTCTCCACCAACCATCTCACCAGCCTCCCTTCCCGCTGCTTCAAAGTCACCCCCCTCCTCCATTTTCCCATTCATCATTCAGTCTTCAGTGGATTCATCCTGTGTTGGCTGTACGTCTGCCATAGCACCCATTAACCGTTCCCAGATCTGTCTGTGTCCAGGACTTTGATTTATCACTGAGTAGAAAGCCTGGTTTAAATTGATCTACAGCTGGTTTATGTCTACTTCCAATAGGGAAAAAATATCATTACACAGCCTTCTTGTGATCCTCTGTTTTCAAACAACCTGCAAACAGCTTTAAAGCAGCCCATTTGCATACCAGATGCTAAGAGTCTTTAAGCATCCATGTAAGTTATGAAGAATCAAGGATATGAAACGAGGGTGTTAGAAAAGCATCAACATTTAGTTTCTGATACATTTTAAGTGTGTGCTAAGCTTCAGGGGGTCTGTTCTTTTGTATGTAAGTGACAGAGCCTTTGTGTCTCTTTATGTAAATTTGCCCTATTCTGAAGCTTTGAGAGCTGGGGTGGATAATTGTTTATGATTATTCTGTGACATTTCCATATGGCTGACAAATGGTTAGCCAACACATAGTCACATACACACATGCGCATTACGCAGACACACACACACACACACACACATCTGTCAAGACTAAGTATTTTTAGCCTGACTGGTAGATTTGTTTAACCTGAAATTGAAAACCACAGCAGTAGGAGTGAAATCATCTCTTCTCGGATGAATATGAGTGTATCCAAATAACTGTTTTCCTTTAGGTGGGGGGAATGAGCTCATGTGGTGGGAGTTTTTACTGAACAAAAATGAGTGTTTTGTTCTATTGATCTGGTATTAACTATCTCTAAAAACCCATCCCCCATTTTTTTTTATTATCAAGATTACACCAGGATAATAACCTTTCCACACCCTGATTCTTATTCCCTGTGCACCCCCGACTATATCCCATGTGTATTTGGGTTGATGGGTGGGGGTTACCTTTGCACGGGCCCCTGTGGAGATCACGGAGGCTAAATTACATTTACCCCCCCTCCTCCCATGCTTCTTCGTGTCCCTCTTTCCTCCTCCCCCTTTGCCAGGCAGATAGATGTCAGCCACCCATTCTTTCCAGACAGCAGGGTGTTTGCCGTTCCTCTTATCCACCCCAGATACCGACCTTGTAACATTCTAATTCACCAGCAGGATCTGTCTCTATTTGCACTGCCATGTTGTAAGAGGAACAACAGTGCTTGTCTTTGGGTTGAAGACAACTAGAGCTTGGATAACCCTAATGCAGAATAATATCCTTTTGGGCCATGCACTACACTACTGTATTTGGCTGCCATAAATTTCTTCAGTCTTACCAAGTCCCTTCGGCTTGGTGATTTTCTATGGAGTGTCATGATTTTAATGATATATCCACTGAGTTGCCATCTGAGAGGAAACAATCGCTTCTTGATTAAAAGTCTGAATAATAACTATATCTCTGGGGAACAAAGCTGCTACACTCAGCTTGATCTGCCTTTTACATTGAGGGCCATACCCTCAATGTAAAGTCCGTTTCTGATCACACTAAAAAAAGAAGAAGGCATAAAAAAAACTTCTTTGATATCTTAGCCAGAGAGGCTAAGTCCTTCAATTAATTCTGCCCTGCTCTTTCTCAAGGATTCCTGCATTATTTATAGGCTTCTGCCACCGCAGATTATTACTTGGCGTTTGGTGTTTACATCCAAGATTTAGATCTAATCCCAGGGGATTGAGATGGTTTCATGTTTAGACTGACACATGGGCAAGGCGTTGTAATTAGTAGAGGTGCCCTTTTGATATCGGCACGATGAACAACAAGCTGACAGTTAATATGCAGACTGCCGTCACACTCGTTTCTCAGCAGTGTGCAGACACGCAGATCAATTTATCCATCCAAGATTTACGATTTTTTGTCTGAGAGTTTAGCTGCAAGCCCAAAACAGCGGATGGAATTTTTAGTTTGTGGCACAGCACAAATCATCCAACAAGCACATTAAAAATCAGCTTCCAAGTGCACATATGCATTGCAAAATAAACACTATTCCATAGGAACCAGTTTGTCTTAAAAAAGTTTTCTGTGTGCATACATTTCAGTCGGTAAAGCAGAACTGATGACCGATGAAGGGCTGAGATATTTATTTATACGTCCGTGTTTTGTTATTTATTTCTTGGAGGCAGACAAATTTGATTCTCATTCATTAAAACTGGTCTCAAAGTATTCGACAAATCCTCTGTGCAGCAAAAGCAGAACAAAAGATATCAGAGAGCAAGTGTTAACTGATGGGACTCAGGTGTATGAGACTGGTCCAGTTAGGGATGAGACCACTGAAGGTTAATGTTGGCATCACGTGAGAGATGGTAGAGGGATGGAGGTTAACCAAATCTAGCAACAGGAACTATAGTTTTTTCTGTCTTTGCCACCAGTAATGAGCTGTAGGGAACTGTACTTAATACCCACAGATGTTTAAAATGTGTAGGTTATTCAAGAACACTACATTTTCGGAGCAACCAAATTCATTATTCATCCCGTTTATTAGTTAAAAACAAACTGATCTGTGCATGTACATGCATTAATATCTGGGACAGACTCCAAGGAGAGAAAATCAGAGTTAAAAGATAGTGAGTATTGAACTGAGGCAAACGCTTAGCAGTCAAAAATTACTTCAAATGGGCTTCATTTGCTTATGTCTGCTGGATGTCAGAATGTGCTGCTGAGTTTTAATATGTATCATTTCATTTACTTTTTTTTTAAAGGGCAAAAGGGGAAAACATATCTCAAGAAGATATATAAATCATGTTCTCCCTCATTTAAATCAAGAAGAGATCTAAAACTTCCCAGTAGGCGACAGAATAAATTATTTTAATACAGCCCCTTTATCATTTTATGTTAAATAATAACTAAAGAAAAACTTCATGGGCTGCTCTGATCTGAAAGTGGTCTGGGCTTCACTGCGGGGTCCACTGTGGTCATGTGGAACGAGCAGGTCTAGCGCCCCCCTAAGTCAGCCGCCATAACCCTTCTTTCAGTCCACGGGGACAGGACCGCGGCTCCGTCAGTTTCTTTCCCTGATCTTGAGCGCCCGGCGATGCGGTGCTGAGCAGGTGTGAGCATCCTGAAGGACACAACGGACGGACGGACGGACGCAGTTGCCCGCTACGCAAGGTAAGGACGAGGAGAGCGCTGAGCAGACAGCGTGAGAACTGATTTTTTGACATTATTTCAGAAGAAGCCGGGTGCAGCTTTTTTTTTGACAGCTGGGAAATCAGCGTTGTTTACAACGGGCAAGTGGGATGCGCGGATGAGATTGAGCTCATTCAGCCGCCCGCAATGCAGAAATATGTAACGATTTGGACGCGAAAAAGACAAAAAACCCAAAAAGAATTTATGATTTTTTTGCATGTAGATCCAGACAGATAACGTGATCAATATGATCGCGGCGTGCGTGGCGGGGATGCTGCTTTTTTAGCATCTGTACATCCTGACCTCCCAAAACACACTCGATGGTGGGTTCGTGATGTGTTTTCCCCTTTTTTGCGCATCTGTTTTGAAGTAATAAGTCCGAACGTATAAGTCAAGATAAATGAAAACACGCCAGAGGCCATATCCTGGTAGCGCTGCACATACCGATGATGATTCAAACTACTGGCTCCCTCGCAGCCAAGAAATTATGAAGAGGCATCCGTAAACACTTTGATCTGGGGTGGGAGTATAACCCACTTCCCGGTTTCAGCACCACGATTGATTGAGACTAATGGCTGTATGTCATCTTTACCAGCAGACTGAGCCGTAACGCTTCGTAATGGCCCATTGCAGGGTCTTTCTGTCAGGTGCTGGAGACGGAGTCATGGGCGCGTCCTGACTCACCAGACTAGGTTTTAGTGAAGAGGAACTGCTCATGTTATGTTGGTAAACTCAGGCTTAGAGACTCAACAGGGGCTTTTGGGACATTTATAAAGAGACTTCCAACATGTAGCCTGAATATTAATAATAAAAAAAATACATAAAATGTGTATAAAATTGCACTCATTGGGGACACAGTCCAATTATGTATATAAAAAAATCCCAGATATGATGATTCATGACATACATTGGTATTCTGCATATGTATGGGGCTCACCACGGATTGGAGAATATTGTAACCTATGAGCTCATTAATAGCAGCAGTGGCTCAAGTCTGGCAAAAAATAACTGACATCGTTAAGACTGCCTGATCTATGTCTCCATGACTACTGAATAACTTAATGTCTTGGCTTTTACACTGCTATAGTATTCATTACGATGCTAAAGAGTGGCCCCAATGAACTGCTTTGATTGGCGGTCAGGGCAAAAGATATTTTAAGCAGCCACAACTTTGCATTATGTGGTTCACAGTGTAATTACTCGAAGTATTTTCAGGTTATTTGCTGAGGTTTGAAAATCCTCTGTGAATAGGCTAGATATTTCTGGCCTACATTTTCATTCTGACTTTGTTTACACCACTCATTGCAAGTGAAGGATTGTTCACTGTGTGTGTCCTGGCTGAATCAGAGCTCTAATGTGGCACAAAATGTCACAGGGATTCCATTGGCGCCTGTCAGGTGGCGAGCTTTATGAATCTTGTAAGCTTGCTGCTGTTAATGCATTCTGTGCTACCCCGTGGACACCCCGAGGACAGACACTCTCCTCCAAGTGAATGAATTTACTCTTCACAGAAGTAGGCTATCCTTGTGTGTGCAAAGTAGCATCTTGCGTTTTATCCCCTGGCTCCACAGCAAAATGTCTCTGTTCTGAATTTTGAAATAAGCTGTTCTCTGCCAGCACACTGGCCCGGCATACCACAGTATCCTGTAAGATGTCCCTGGTTTTTGATGCGTGTCGGCGTCACAGGACAGGCTCAGCCTCCATTAGTGTCACAGTCAAATAACTCAACATAAACATGCACTTACAGTATTTCTTCTTTGGTTTGAAGCATCAGTCACATGTATCTGCAATGTATTGATGTAGACAGGTGAACCTCACCTGAGGCAGAAGATAGAGCTGGCCTGAATGTGAACTTTCCCATCGAGACTTTGCTTCACTCAACATCTAACTTGTGAATATGAGAAGGAGGGAGAGAAATGGTCTTTTCTTATCTGGGATTTAGCCTTTTTTTTTTTTTTTTACTGCAGACATATTATGAGACTTTTATATGAAAATAAGGCACAAAGAGATTTTTGGTTCATTCCCCTTGTCCTTAAAACACTACTCGCTTGATATGAGCATCAAAAAGAACCTTGGATGTTTTCAATCTAAGATTTGAGAGTCCCTTTAGGAGATTAGATTGTTTCCAGATGTCCTTCCAAGCCTTGCACTACAAATTCCTGGACCGGAGCATTAGCCTAACTGAAGAAGATAGATTTGACCTTTGATTTTCACAAAAACACGCTAAACTGATTGGCAACAATAGCATTTGGCAGCAGTAGGACAAGTTTGTTAGATGCTGTTTGTTCTCTCACATTGAGTGCTGTGTCAGATACGCTGAAGGGAATACATCTTGTAGACTTGCCTCATTGTAAGGGTGAATGTGCTACGAGAGGATGCAGCGGGACGAGACAGCCCATGACGTTGAACACTGTGCGAGGAACACGCGCACAAACGCCGCTCTTTCTTGCTGTCTTTGCTGTAAGAGTGCTTCTCTGTGTCCTGCTGACAAAACGTGAAATGCTGTCGTCTTGATGCTTTCCATAGATTGCTCAGCAATTTACACACCATCAATCAATAGCGAGCTTCACTAATGGTACGGTGGTGAGGCAGAGAGACATGACGTCTTCTGTGCTTGCCTGGAGACAGACCTCTCTCTTCATAGTTTAGAACTAGAATGGGCTTCAGTATCCATCTGCCATCCTTGGCTATCTGAATACAGTTTTCACTAGGCATGATTCTGCCAGTGTATGCTGCACCCTGCTCTCTGCATGCTTTTTATCATATAGATCCTATATAGAAAGACAGCACTACCAAGAACTCATAAGCATAGTGGATATTTGCACACCACGTGTTGCTAACCCATCTAATTTGTGCAATTCTATAAAGCTAATGCAAGTGTAATTGTATTCAGCTGCACTTACAGTGTTGTAATGGGATGATACTTATTTATTTTGCAGAGCCATTAGGGAGATATAAGAGCCGTGCAGGTTAGAACTGAAGCCAAATCACAAATCACTTTGGTTTTGCTGGTTTTGTCTTCTCAAATGTAAGAAGTTAGTGTTTCTTTTGTCAGATGTGATATCAAATTGAATGCCAGTGTGTGGTGTCTAACACCTTAGTCTAAAATCTTCAGTTGGGTCCTGTTTACTGAGAAGGCCAAAGCATATCATTATAGACTGTATATAAATATGGATACAGGGCTCTCAAAGGCAAATCTGCATTCTTTTTAATGTCCAACAGGTGGCGAATCCCCTGGTAGCAGAAATCAGAGCGTAAAAGTCTCAGAAAAAGAATAGATTCATTTTGACCTCAGTAAAATAAATAAATGAATTTATGGTTTAACTCACTAGTTAAAAGCCTTATTTAATACAACATGATTCACATGCATTATTTTCATATATAGTGTACATCATGCCCTTTTGGTGGAGGCATTCTCATTGTCCAAAAGCCGATTCCCTCCAAGACAGATATGTCATTGATCAGGTCAGCTTGTGAGATTTGCTGTAACCCTTTTCTCTACGGTGACAAGCGAACCCAATCCATGCTAGCAAAAGACCCCACAGAGAAATACAGAGCCACAGAAACCCCTTGCTGTAGGAGTCCAGAGTTTAGGCCTTTTCTTTCATTGGTGTGTTTAGTCTTACAGCACTCATTTACAGCTCATTCACTTACAGCACTACTGTTACTCCTGTGAATCTGATGATAATAATGCTCCAGGAGGCTACTTATTTCTAATTCCAAGCCAATGCTGCCTATGAACAATTAATCATCTACACTGGATTTAGCTTGTATGATTTTTAAAATGTGACTGACTCTCTAGAACAGGGGTGGGCAATCTCAGTCCACGAGGGCCGGTGTCCCTGCAGGTTTTAGATGTGTCCTCGAACCAACACAGCTGATTTAAATGGCTAAATTAGCTCCTCAACATGTCCTGAAGTTCTCCAGAGGCCTGGTAACGAACTAATCATGTGATTCAGGTGTGTTGACCCAAGGTGAGATCTAAAACCTGCAGGGACACCAGCCCTCGTGGACTGAGATTGCCCACCCCTGCTCTAGAAAGATATGATTTGCATCTGGCATGTCTACTTCATGATTTAAAAAAAGAGGCTACAACCTGCATGAACAGCCTTCTGTTAGTTTACACAAACGCGGAACAATACTAAAGATAAAAATAGATTTTTTTGATATCACCTGCTAAATGACATGTCTATTTATAGCGTTGAAGATCCCGGTGAAGGACAAAGATAGGAAAACAAAAAAGAAATGACTTAGTTTATTTATTTTTTTACCCTTTGTATAGCTGTTCTTCTTCGTGTAATCTATGTGACTCTGCTAAGTGCTGAGTTGGCTCATGTGGTTCTTCTGGTTTGTTTTGCAAATGCAGACTGGAGTGGTTTAGTTCTAAAGACAGAAAAATAAGCTACCCTCAAGATATGTATATATAGAAAAAGAGATATAAAATTTGTTATCTTCTTCTAATCTGTGTGAGTCTGCATAAAGTGGCAAGCTTCTTTAGTAATGCATGGTTCTTCCTGTTTATCTGTCTGCCCAAAGTGACGTGTCACTGGTGGACAGATAAACATTATCTTAATTTTCATTAAGATAATGCAGACCAGACAAGCAGGTAGCATCAGTTATCTCCCCCTTCCACTTAAAAAGGGTGGATATCGATCAGTGTTATCAAAGTGTTATCGCACGCATACAGGATGAGTAGAAGAAGAAGAGCCATCTTTAGCTTTTTGGGGTAAGTTAAGAGAGTAATTTAGATAAAATAAAAAAAATAAAGATGAAAAAACATTTATAAAATTTAGAACATTTAGTTCTAGAACATCTGTACCTCATAAAATATATATTTTTCAGCAAGTCGATGATCTTGGTGACATTTAAGAGGAGTTTAAATCTGTAATTAGGTTAAATCTGACAAGATTTCATTTCTTTTCTCTGATGTTTCACTTGGTTTTCTCTGAGATATTTTTAGGCTTTATAATCAAAGTAAATCTTATGGGATTTATCCAGTCAATTAGAGCAAGATTACAAATGTGTGCTCCTGTGAACAGGAATTTTCTTTTAGGTTATTTCTGATAATATTTGTCTTCCTTCATTATGGTGCCAGCCCTAAACATTGTTTGTTTCCTCATTAGCAGAGCAACCCTCATCTATCTTGATGATATTTCATTTATGCAGTAATATGAAGAGTTCATTAAATAGTTCATTACAGCTCAGTTCTTTTCAGCTTGTATTTAAGTGTTTAGTATTTAATAATGATAAAGAGTTTAAGCTATCACTTTGCAAGGTTACCAAATTCAGAGGACAGTTTTCTCTAATGGAGTAGTCAATTTCAGACCTCTCTTTGTGACTGGGTCTTAATTATACCACTTTTTAAAGTCTCAGATTGCCCCCTTTTCTATTTAGCTAAGCAGAAATATTATGTTACACGCAGTGGACTCACTTCCCACGTGGGAGCCTAGAGCCATCTGTTTTTGCACCTTTGTAGGTGTAGTCAGATACTTTGTTTACAGGGATGCTGAGAAGCTGTGCAGCCAAACAACTCGGTGCTCTATTTCGGTCCTGTACGAGATGACTTTCGATTGCAATTTGAAAATCAGCAGAGCGTGTCTGATGTATTCACTGGGATTTCTAACCAGAGGGTTACAATGAAAATCTTGTTTACAAGGAAATTCCCAATCTGTTGAGATTTTAATTTATGTCACTGTGTTACAAAGCATGTTAATAAATTGCAAATCGTAAGGAATCAGAAGCATTTTGTGAAGAAGAAAATGAATGACTTTTGGCACAGAGCAGAGATGTTTTGCATGTTTAAAAACTTGAAAAAAAGTATCTTTTTTTGCCAGCATGTGTACACTACATATAACTAGGTTACATTTCCTCTATAATCTGCACATAAAATCTAGCATTTAGCATTATTTTTTGAGGAACTGAATTTAACCCTTATGGTTTTCCACAGGTTGACTGCTTTGGGCTGTTATACTTACAGTTTGCTAACAAGTTTTTATCAACTTGAAAAAGGGGAGCTTTATACCCCTGTGTGCGCACAGATTGCTGCATCTTTCGAGTACGCTTGAAGTCCACTTGGATGCATGCAGAGCTGGTGCCCTTGTGAGGTAGTGGGATGAACAAATCAGTGTGATCACAACAAAGTGGAGGTTTTGGGGGTGAAAGTTCAGTGCCTCACGTGTACTCTTCGATGAAGATATTTTTACCACTCTGGCCAAAGTGGATCCTCAGGTACTCACCGATGCAAAAAGTATAACCCTAGCTTCACCCCGTCTCTGCTCTTTCACGCTCCGTGCTTCACTCCAACTCTCTCACTCACAAACAAGGTGAACTAGACTCAAACACACTCGGGGGAACAGCAGATCACAGGAGAGAAACTAGCACAAATGTAAATGCCTGGAGTACTCCCAGACTGAGCTGAAATAAAATGAGCGCACATAGATTAAGTAAATAATTGAAACATTGAATTTTTTTAGCTGCTTGGTGGAGCAGGAGGAATGGTTCTTGGAAAACACTGAAGCTATTTAATCAGTGTTCATTATGAGCGTGTGAAGTTAAACTTTAATTGCTTGCATTGTTATGTTATAGCGCTGAGGACAAAGAAGTTGGTGGACTGAACGCCCCCTATTAAGTATGAAAGTGTCTTTTTCGGTGGGGCCTTGCTGCTCTTGGGGCCTTTGAGCAAGGCCTGTTGCTATGGTGCTGTGAGCATGTGTGGAGGACAAGAACTCAAATTCATCTGCATGCTAGTTCAGCCTGCAAGGCTTCCAAGCATGACTACACTCTTCTCCATATAGCACTGCCTTTCATGTATACTATATGCTGTTTTTCATGCTAGCTGACTAAAAGCTGCCTCAAGGTGATGATGCATGCACTGTTGCCTTGACAGCATACTAAACCGGAGCTATGAAAGCTATGGAAAAACAGTGGCCTGTTGGAGATGACAGAATGAGAGGGTCAGTGAAGATTTTTGCATTAACCCAAAGTGTCCTTGGTAAGATGTATCTTAGTTCTTTAGCTTATTAAGGCCCTAAACTTCGGGGTGAGGGATTGTAGAACTGTAAGTAATAGAAGGCTAATAGCAGAAAGAGCCCCAAGGGAAAGGCTTCCTGGTACGTGGCTCGAATACTGAAGAAGTTGATCTCTCAGGAAGCCTAATTATACGTTTAGGGGCACCCTGTTTTTCCCCTTTCTGGACAGCTGGACAGCTAAATTGTTTGTGGATCAATAGTTTAGCTTCCTATTGGCTACACAGAGTGAGTGAAGTGCATTTAAACCTAAGAAATCCCATTACCCTTGACAGAGATGGGAAGTATAGCACTAGAAGCCTCAGCAAGTGCTACTGCATTGTCCATTATTCAATCTGTTCTGTTTGCTTACCTGCTCTTTTTATTGCTTAGACTACTCATACTAATGTTACACATATGAATTGTGGCTTTCTATTTCCATCTTCACTGCTATTAAATTTAATTTGTAAGTTTTGGTCAAATTATACATGCAATCATGGACATCAATGTCATGGTAGTTCTGGGTTTTTTTAGTGTTTTGTTTCAAGTTGATTTCAAATGATTGTACAGGAGACATCCTTAATGGCTTTAAAAAAGATAAGACTTTGAACAAGTTTGAAAATTATTTTTGCACTTTCTCTAATCCACATAGGATTAAAAGTATAATTACAGAGCCAAAAGTGAACCTCGGCCCTAAATATTAGGTTAAATGTACCTTTGCAAGTTGCACATACTTGCTCCAGATCTTTTTGATAGCCACCAACAAGTTTCTCATATAATTATTGCTGAATATTTTTTGGGATTTTGGGAAGGCCATTTCAGCAGCTTAATGTTAGCCTGCTTTGCCCATTCCAAAACCAATTCTGATATGCGTTTGGGTTCATTGTCCTGTTGGAACACCCAGTTGTGCGTAAGTTTCAATTATAGCTGTTGTTTTAGCTGTTAATTTGAGGTGAAGTCGATTTGGGAGGTCATTCGACTTCTACATAATGCCAAAGTCTGAGTCAGATAATGGCAAATTGCAGTTGCTTATAAATGCCCAACTGAGCTTCTGGAATGGACGTCTCAAAGCCTCAACTGACCTTTGCCCTAATGGAAATTTGTGGACTTCAAAGTAGAGTTGATCTCCAAAAAAACCAACTAATTTAATTGAATTCTACCAATTCTGCCAAGAAGAGTTTTCAAATATGCAACCAGAATTATGCTAAAAGGTTGTTGATGGATACCAAAAGCATCTGGTCGAGGTGCAAGTTGCTAATGGACATTCAACCCAATATTAGTGGTGCAATATGTCAAGCCAAACAAGTCAAATAAATCCAGAAGAATCCAGAAGGCCCACAAACTGCCATAATAATCATGCCCATGATGAGTGTATGTAAACCTCTGACTCGAGTTGTATGTCCATTAGGTTATATTTTTTAAATTATGCACCATGCTACGTATGTTTAAAATCACTCACTGGATGCCGTAATTGCCTCTCACAGAGAGCTCTTCACTAAGAGGATCGGTTAAAAGTTATAATCCAGTGTTGTGTTCCCTTTCAGGCCTTCTGGCTGTATATTACTGTTACTTATTTTTACCGGAGCTTGTCTGTATTGATTTAACACTTTAGAATTGTTTTGAAAGCCTGTTGTTATTCACTCCTTCTCTCAAGCAATGTAAATGGCAGAAGGAGAAAGAGGCAGTGAGTGAAGGGCTGCTGAAGGCATTATGAGAAACAGAACAAAACAGTTGGATCTCTACCTTCATTCCTCAGATCAGTGTAACCGCAGATAAAAGCTGTAGCTGTTGCGGGCTGTGGCACGCCACTGTCCTCTTCTGGCTCCTTTGCTGTGCTGCCCTGTGGTTGTATTTTACTGGTGCTAGTTCCTATGTCCTCGGCTGGATCTCTGCATGAAGAGCCCATTGATGAGAGCAGCATTAGCATTCGGTGTAGGTGAGACTGACAAACAGGTCGGTTTTCCATTTCACACTAACAGACCTGGTTTCTCTGGATCCTCTCAAAGGGTCTCAAATCAGCCCCCTTGCTGCATAGCTAATGAGTGTGAATAAAAGCAGTCAAAGAATGCTTATATAGTCTTTCCTAGCCCAAGGAGTGTACTCTTTGTATAAGTCCTTGCCGTGCCAGCTGACACATCAGGGCCGCACTATTTCACTGGCTCGACATTGTCACATTTGGCTCACAAACTCACAAGGTGATGTAACAACCTGCGTCATGTTTTCTCATAGCACTAACGGTAGAATACAGCAGCACTAATAGCTTCCGACGAATTACTCTAAAATGTCCCTAAACAAAAGTTGTTCTTTTAAGTTGGCATATCATTATTCAGATCTGAAAACCAGCGTTCTGGGAAATGTGTCTGACTTATGCGTGCAACTTGTGCACTAATTATCCTCCACATCCTTTTCCTTGGCTGAGTTTGTAGCTGGAGGAGCTTCTGTTGCAATCTGCTAATTCATGCTGCTGACACTATTCTCACATTTTCCTTAGCAACAACAAATTGCCCCCAAGAATAAGTGGCCAATATTGCCCCGTGAAGAATAACACATGCCTTCTCGGTGTTCTCGGCCTCTCTTTTAATTGTCATGAGTCAGACTAGTGCTCGCTAAGACATCCAAGTGAGAGTGGTTGAGAGAGAAAAGGAAAAAAAGAGAGACAGAGAAGGGGCAGTCAGCTTTTAATTAAAGATATGTTATTCTACTTTTGCTCATTTCAGCCTTGCTGTAATGGAATTCAAATGAACAATAAACGGGTGAAGATACAGCTGATTATCGTCTGTCTAGACAGAGGAAGGTTCCGGCAAAATATTTCTCACATCATGAGCGAAAATAAGTTGTACATCATACACAGCGTGGAAGTCGTAGTTCACTAGGGCACTGCAGTGGACAGCTTCCATACTGCATGTGTTGAGCCTCATGGTGAAATGTGTCAGTAGAATAGCACAGAATAGTGTCACAGGCTGGATTATTCATGAGGACGATGTAATGGCAGTGTGTGGAGGAAAGGGCACCCAGAGGTGAATCTGACTGGGAGAAAGACAGCTAAATCCCCCCCTGTTTTTTTTTTTTTTTTTTTTTGGTGGTCTTTTCACACGTGCCCCACACCACAGTTGCCATACTCTGACTCTTATCTACAACACACAGCTCCACTCATGCTGCACATACAGGGCCACAGTGTGTGGAGGACAGACAGAGTGAAGGGTGCAGTGTCACAGTAAGAAAGCACACAATCCTGTACACACAGCCACAAAAAAACCCCACTGTGTCCACAAAGGATAGAAAGATGAGGAGTTGGACTTCTGTTTAACTCCCTTGCAATAGAGGATAAGAAGACAAGCTAAAACACTGGTGTCCTATATGACTGAGGCGGGGGTGGGGGGTGGGGTTAGTGTTGAAGTGAACAATCAATATTGTTTACATGTCAAACTAATATGATCAGTACTCTTTTTTTTGTCATTTCATGTGAATTTCTTGAAATATGGCTAGTAAACAGTAAACTGTTATGAGTAATTATGCATTATATAAATATCAGTAGTTTAAAAAAAGCTGAATAAATGCTAAGTTAGTCCACGTGAGTCTTAAGAAATATGCTGCCACACAGGAATGGATAAAGCCCAGCAAGATGTAGGTGTGCAGAAATGCAAGGGAGTCAAACAAAGCATTTGTTTGAAGCGTCATATAGTCTTGTAACCTAGTTTAGAGGGTTTTTTTGCTGCTACTTGAGGGAAAGCCAGCTTGATTGGAAATGCTGTATCTGTAGCTGCGTGGGTTGTCTGAGCCTTATCTTTAATAGCAGTTGGACTGTGCACAAACAGCTTTGTACTTGGGAAGAGATGATTTCCTTATGTAAAGTGATAATCTGGTGATCTGAACGCCAGAGAGCTCCCACACATCTGCACCTACTCGTGCTGACATAGCCAACTAGTGTCATGGTTTACCAATTTTGGGTTTGAGGATTTTAGTCCACGCTGCAGAAATATACCTTTTGTGGTCTGACATTGATCTAAGCGCTTATTCTTTTTGCTGCATCTCTCTCTCTCTTTCACCGTCTCTTTGAGGGTTTTTTTGTAAGTGGGCACCTGTTCTGTGTTGTGAGCCATGATCACATGGTGTTACTTGGCCAAAGAGGCACCAAATGACTCAGGTCTTTGCCCAGACTGTTCTCATTGTCAGTCGGCACACACGTTGCTTTCCAACAGGCCATCTGACTGTGGCCATGTGCTCAACAGTAAACACAAGTGAACGGGTATGCTTACAGTTCCGGACGTGAACATGTGGGCTGTATGATGGCGGATGGTCTGCAAGCATTGCATGTCTTAGTTGTCAAATTCAGATTTCTAGCAATCTGAATGAGGGTTCATGCTGACTGTTTTTTGCAACAGGGTGCTCGAGTGCCAAGTCACAGGTGTGTATTATTGCACACACAAATGCACCCATTGAGAGAGACCATAGAGCCTGCAGTGGCACAAGTCGTGAGGGAAGACTTCCTGATGAGTAGGCATGAATATCCATGCCGCTGCTTAAAAGCATCGGCACAGGCCAATACAGTAAATGGAAGTCAAGGGAATAATAAAGCCAGCTTTGTCTTGTCTACTTTGAACTCTGGAGGAGGTGTCTGGGCCTCTTGTTTGAGCTGAAATGCTTTTGGAAAAATTTCAGAAAGGGAAATCTCTAATCTTAAGAAAATCCTTTCATCATATAAATGCAGTGTCGTACAAGGAAGCATATTTTATGGGTATCTCATGTCCTCATTCACTTTTTAATGACTTATTTATCAGCAAGATTGCAGGGTGTTTACATTTCTACCCAACTTGGCATTATGATGTTTCATTTGGGATTCATTGAGTCTGAGTTGGCTTAATGAATCGTTAAGCGGTAAGTCACCAAAGTAAACAACTCAGCATGTGTCTTTTATACCAGAGATCTTGTTAGGCCTGAGCGTGTGCTCTCCCCAACCTCTTACTGTGGTCCAGACAAACAGGCACCAGTGCTGCTCAGAAAGAGAGTGCCAAGGGATTTGTTTCTTACTTTTTCAATTTCTGGAATAATCTGTCATCCATCCACATCCGCCTTGGAGAGAAATATGGAAATAGGCAATATTAGAAGTAAACAAATCTCTGCAGGTCCTGGTGACTTAAAGCTGCAAATTGTTCTGCGCTGCCCTTGGCAAATGGGCTCCTTTTGCATCAAAGCTACAGTAGCAGTGGGAGCCACAATGGGTTCAACAAATTAAATTATCATTCCCAACGCTTGAGCACGTCCACACTCGGCATGAATTTGTTGCCCCTGTCTGCCTTTCCTGTTTTCATTTATTCTTCTGCAGTCTTTATGTGGCTGTGGGGTTTGGCATAAGAATATGGGTGAAGCTGTGGCTATAGGTTCCCCTACAGGGATATATTCTGCAGAGATTATAAAAAATATAAAAAAAATATTTAAAAAGTGTAAATGTGCTCATCCTGAATTCTTCAACAACCCACCACTGATTGGGAAGGACTTGAGTATATATGTGGGATTTGTATTAACTGATTGCTATCCAAAATACATGGGTCTTGATGTATTGAAAACATAATTGTAGTAGTACATTAAATATAGCTTGTATGTTATTATCACAATATTACTACACTGTAATATTGTAATAATAAAACCAATATAAACCCACAAGGGAATTTTTCTTAATGGCGCATGGGGTATAATGCAGACAGAGGGCTTCTCGTAATTGGTCAGTGAGTAAGAGACAAACTGTACATTACACTAATGCACAGTAAACTGTGCACTGCTGTTCAGTAAACTGAAGAGGGGGACCATTTCACATAGTCTTTTTGAGAGAACTAGCAAGACCCCCTCTGATTTTAGATAAAGACGATGACTATGACTTTCCCGTTGTCAGTAAGTCCCTGCTATATGAGGCATCTAGATTCTGGCAAGACTTGTTTGATCACGATCATCCAATAATCCATCTTGTCAGGCTGGTGGGTTTAGATCAATCAGCATGCTGTGAGAACTGACACAACAATAAGTGCTTCACTCCACTGCCTGCTAAATCATTTCACTGTGTTGCTAAGGGACATGAATTCACTGTGGCTAATTCCTGGGCACAAATAATAATTTTTAATTTGCTTGTCTTGAACACGCAGGAATGAGCTTGAAAAAAGTCATTTTTGTCCAAAAGTATTGAGACTCTAAACCCCCCCCCCCCCCCCCCCAGCTTTACTGACTGTAGAAATGCAGAATAAGACAATTGTTACAACTCACGAGGATAAGCTTTAGATCTCAGTGAGAAACTGTAAAACCAGAAATACTAATAGAAGCACAGGAAGAAATAAATTGTTCTAATCATGCTAATTCTGGTGTCAATGGGTTTTAGGAGTGATGCTAAGGTATGGGTAGCGAATCAATACTGGGTGGCTGATCCACTGTCTTTGATTCATCAGAGCTATTCTGACAAACATCGATTGAGCTCCTGTTGGTTTCTGTTTCCCAGGGATTACTCCGAGTATTATAATGAGTGTGAATTGATTTATAAATGCCAGTGATTGGCTGGTGTCTCACAAACCTGTCCGCAAAGGCATCGCTTTATCTTTTACAGTAAGAAGTACCTGCCTTACTTGCAGCATTCACTGATTCGCATTGAGTCTCAATAGTCATTTTGGCCTTGTGTGCTTGACAGGTATATTTTTGTCTGACATTTCATAATAACTTTTGCCAGTTGTGAAAAAGTCCACTTAAGTATTGAGGTGAGGGATCATTGGAGTCTTCAGCAAACTTGAACTTAAGCATACTACACATTCACACACGTCCACCCACGCACTCAATCGCTCAGTTTTGATTGTCTGAGGTTCTCCTTTAAAGCTGAAGAAAAATACAGAAATTAAGCGGTGTATAGAGAAGAGGACTCTTTGGTCTGACTCTATCAAACTTCTGCAACCCAAGTTGAAGATAACAGCCATCGCGCACACATTAGAAAAGTCTCTGCTAATAGCCCCACTTCAAAACTCCTCTGCTCAGATCTCACCTGCAGCTTATTCACACAGTCTTCTCAGAAGACGAGAATAATGAACACAGAAAAGCCTAACATCGAGAGGCTGGTTGTGAATAGAAAAAGGAGGAGTGATCTGGTGATGCTGTTTTCTGTGAGTCGGGTTAATGCTTTGGTGTACAGTTATTATTCTCGTTAGAGGCTGTCCACTTGCCTATTCTGCTGTTGTGGCAGAGATTAGAGTTGTTTCTCTTTGACCGTTTCTGCACTGAGGGAGGCGGGGAGAGAAAGATAGAGAAGGAGTTTCAAGCTGACAGAACACTTGGCAGCATAAACATGGGACCTGTGTTCTGCGCTATGACCTTGTTTGCTGACGTGTCAGACCAATTTTTCCACTCCAGAAAAAATGCTCGATTGCCACAAGGCAATGGGAGTACTCGTTTTGCTGCTAATCGCTTTGCTCCTCTGGGTCTCTGTGTTGTTGTAAGGATGTTTGTGCATGAGAGAGACGCTACTAAATGGGCTCCCCCACTCTCATGAACACTGCTGGTCCAAATATAGATTTACATAACAATAACAGCAAAATCGCACTGTTACAATCACAAAAAGGTTTCTTCCTGTTAAAAGAAAGTTTTTCCTTTCCACTGTGTCACCACATGCTTGCTTTAGAGCAGGGGTGCCCAATCCCGGTCCTCGAGAGCTACTATCCTGCAGCTTTTAGATGCATCCCTACTCCAACACAGCTGAATCAAATGGTTTGATCTCTTCAGCATGCCATCATGTTTGGCAAAGACCTGATAACAAGCCATTCATTTGATTCAGGTGTGTGGGAACAAGGATGCATCTAAAAGCTGCAGGACGGTAGCTCTCGAGGACCGGGATTGGGCACCCCTGCTTTAGAGGGTCATCTGATTGTTGAGGTTTTTCTTTCTAATGCATATGTTTCCTCTTATAATATAAAGTAAGTTGAGGCAACTGTTGTTGTGATTTTGTGCTATATTAATATTAATAATTGAAATTGAAAGTATTGCATTCAATGTTTTGTTTTATAAAGGCTCATTTTGGCTCAGTTTGAATCCTGATACATGAAGTAATTTGTGTCACACTAAAAAGCTAATTACACTGGAGTGAATGTGCATGTTGTTTTCACATTGCAGCTAAATTGAATATTCAGTTAAGTGGTAAATAATAAACAGCTAATATGGTAAAAAGTTATCGAATGTCAACATTACTGGTTTCAGATGTTATATTGCTAAGTCCTGTATCATATTAATTTCAATTAAATAAATGACTCATTTTTGTAGCATTTTGGAGTTATTGTATGAAGGAACAGCAGGTACAGTAACCTCACGGCTGACTTGAACCAAATGTGTAGCCAACTGGCCACTTAACCACAACGTCAGCTGGTTAAAAATCACATTTTAGCCCATTTTCTCCATTTATTGTGTCCCAGATTTTTGTTATTTGGAATATATATAATGAAGAAAGAATTGGAATTTGAATAAGAAGTGTTATAGGTATGTATTTATCTAAGGTTAATTTAAAAAGTTATCAAATCGTATCACTTGATCACCTCTTCACATTATAGTTCAAACCAAGTTTCTGGCCTTGTTATACAACTGTATTTATGTATAATAAAACGTAATCCTATATGACTACTTTATCTTAAAAGGGCTTCTCTTATGAATTCCAAATATACACAGTGTACTGCTGATGTTATTGCTGCTGTTATACAAATAAACGACACTCACTCTATTACAAAGATGCTGTATGAAAATAAGCTACCATGTCATTTCTTTTCATTTATGTCCGTCTAACTTTTCCTTCACATGACACCCAAAGTTTATCACGTGTGCTCGAAAAGTTATTTTCCAGGCATATTTCTTTCTGTCTTCTTGCATTTAGCCACACACGTTGCATTGTATGCATTTTGCTCAGTGAGCATGAAAATTGCTCCATTTAATGAAGCCCTACTATGTTTACTCAAGATTCAACACTTCTTGGAGTACCAAGAACAACTCGCCAAGCCTTCCTGTAAGGAGGTGGTGCAGGAAGAGAACGACAGATATCCCTTTAGATTTCTGATTTGCCCTACGTATTGTTACATTATAATGCTGCAGGGCGTGACTGACTGCATGTCCAGTCCTAAAAAGAGCAGTATTGTGCTTGTGACATACATCAGTCACTTGAATGCCACTGTTGACCTATATATGAAGGCCTGGGTCAAAGGAGAGACAGGCTGGCCAGAGCACAGAGGAGATATCCTGTTTAATGAACCTTAATGTGGCATGCGTCAGACTGTGGCACACAAATATAACCAAGAGGAAGACACAATTTGTGCGCTACTTTGGTGAAAACTGAGCATAAACAGTTGTGTGTCTTGCATTGTTTCTGATTGTATAATCCAGACCAATGCACTGTGCGTTCTCTGGCTTCATTCAAAGCCAGTGAACGCACTTACTAATTAGATTCATGTACATTTTGACAGTAGAAGACAGAAAAACATGGACCAGCTCCTCGAAGGGGGAAGGGGAACGATGCAGAAGATTTAGTGCAACTCTAAGTCCTATTATCTATGCCTTGATGACTCCTCTGGTGCAATAATCAATACAGGCTGACTGGCACCAGGGACCAGGGTCCACTACAGGAAGAGGATATCTTCAAACCATCCATTATGGATGAGAGAAGAAGTGAAGGGATGGAGAAAACAGGAGATGATAGATGTGGATTGGGCTAAAGGAGAGGGAGAAGAATATGGAAAACAGGATGAGGAAGCGGGAAAAAGAGAAAGTAAACAACATGAGGAAGAGCTCATTCAGAGTGGGTGAGTGGATGAGGCATAAGGTGGAGCCACTGAATGTGCCATGGCTTCTGTTTATTTTTTTATTTCTTTGCTGCACTTGCTCCCTCTGTGAGGCTGGTTCATGCTGTTCTTCCAGTGTGACTGTAAAGTTTATGTCCAGCTGTGGGAATGGACGCAGCCCTCACAGGTATCAAAATTAAATTGTCTTCTTCCCTCCCTCCCACAGCATGCCACCACCTTTGCAGCAAACATTTTGTTTGTAACAACTGTTCTTTCTTCCCCCCTCACAGCTGCATCCTCCCCCGTGGTACATGCTCTAGTCTTCCTCCTCTTTCTTCCTTGTTGTGGTAATTTTGTCCTTCTTGCTGTGGCTGCCATACCTTCTGGCCACACACACCAATATCAGCCCGAAATATCACTGCAAAAACACTCCACAAACAGCCCCTCCTCTCCCGCATCCTCCTCCTTTTCCACTGTGATGTGAGGTCACAGCTGGGGAGCCCTTTGATTTGAAAGCTCAGTGTACATTTGTGTATGCGATGGAGGGGGCTTCTGCGCTGCTGAGTGCCTGTGATAGAAGGGGTCCAGGATGCCATGACAGCGGTTGGTAGCCAGCACTAGCAGTTTATCCTCAGGCAGGAATATATACAGCCGGCTTCACTGCTGCCAACTCAAGCTAACGGGACTGTACCTGCAAGCGTGTTGGGGTCTCTGTGTGCCTCAGAGCTGTGCGCTCTAGAACAGAGGTGGGTGGCAGAGTAGGCTCAGTGTTTGGTTTGTGTGTATACTGTGTGGTGGAGCCAGAGGAGTGCTTAGAGTTAGGAAGTTTTGCTGGCTTTTTTTTTTTTTTTTTTTTGGCTTATTGCAACTTATGTTTGTGTGTGTGTGTGAGAGAGGGAGCATGTAGCACTGCTGAGCTCTGCTGGCTCTGGGATTCTGTCCTCTGCAGAGGGAATAGCTCATTATCTGCCTCTCAGAATGAAGCATCCTACCTAACACTGCAGTGCTGCACACTGAAAGGATAAACCTATTGAAGCGTTGTATGTGTGTGTGTGCATGTGTATGTGTGGGACTGTACAGGAGTTTGTAAGTTGGTATAAGGAAAGTGGTTGTGTATCCAGCACCCACAGTGTCTGTGTCCTTTTCTGCACACTGTCTCCTTCTTTTGTATATTTATATTTGTTAGTTCAGCACAGATGATTTTCTGGGGCTTGTCTTATTTACATTTCTTACTTAAGGCATTACTTTTCTTATGCATCTTTGGGCTAATATTACAATAAATATTCATTGCTTTATTTCTTTTTTACTGTGTGTGTATGACTGTTACATCATATTGCATTATATGAAACGTGCTTGATATATTCATATTAAGGCTATATCTTTGATATGCTGGGTCTTGGTATGCCTATTAAATCAACAGCCACCTCAAAATATGTATTGTATATGTATTTTGCCCTTGATATGCATTGTTCTAAACACATTATTGTATTTAAACAAAGTTCTAACTGCTTCATAGCTTGCATGGTCCCGTGGTAAGAGTCCACCATCTAGCTCAATTTCTGCATCTTTGTGTGGCACACCTGCATGTGCATATGGTTTTCTAATCAGTGGGTTAAGGTACTACAGTAGAAATCTTTTCAAGCAGCCAAACATTCAACATTCATCCAATCATTAAAAACATAAGAAACCCATTTCTGTTTTTCTGTTGTTTTTTGCTATGCTGTAGTTAAATGAGGGCAGGAATAACATGATTTCATTCACTGGTCTGGATTTAACAATATTTCTGTCAAAATCTGACTTCTGAGGTTGCTTCCTGATTGGTTATCAGGCTGCTGCTGAAAATGATTTAAACTACATAAATACATAATCCTGATGAAGCAAATTTGTAGTATTTTTGGGTGTAGGATTATAGTTCTGTTAGATATGTTAACCTTTAGTGTTAGGAACCCCCTCGCCACACACCTTGAGTGTGTCAACCGTTTGCTGTAAAATTTCGTCAGCTGTGCAGAGGTGAAAATGCATCAGGGCGCCGTACTTCAAACTACTCGTTCATCGTGGCTGTTTAGAAAGACACCTTTCATTTCCAGACAGACTTCAAAACTAGTTCTGAGATGCCATAACTCAGCTCATAAAGTCACAGTCTACAGGAAAAAAAAAAGGTATATATCTATGATAATGTATATGTAGATAGATAGATAGTGTCTGTCTCACACAGATCCAGATTTTAAAAAATATATATACTACTACTACTACTACTACTACTACTACTACTACTAATAATAATAATAATAATAATATAATAATAATAATAATAATTTCATTTTCTATCCAGCAATCGGAGTAATCCAACTCTTTGCCTGACAAACAAACGCAACAAGAGCTGAACATCTTTTCCAAGGAACCTTACTTATCTAAACTCTCGACACTACTCACATTAACATGCACACAAAAGCTCTTTCGGGCAGAGTGGGCCCAAGTAGTCCCTTCTCCTAAGTCAAAACCTGGGCAGTTCATTGTGCTTCTGTTCTCTTTGAATGACTCAAAGAGAACAGAAGCAAAAGTACTAAAAGGTTTTTAAGGAGGAACCATATCTGAGTAATCAGGAGTAATTTACGTTGGCTTCAGTTTAAGCATTTGAGAGACTGTATTGTTGCCGGTTCTTATATCCATAAAGCACGAACAGCAGCAGTGGAACTCTGTTACCATTATCTTAGTTTAATACACCAAATCTCAGTCTGTCTCTCCCATGAACTCCTCCTACACAGTCAGGAGTTGAGCAACCAGACTTGGCAAACTGTTACATCTTAGTCTCATCGAGGGTCTTTTCAGTATCTGATATTATGACATCAACATGTTGCCTAGCAACCGTCTCCCAGAGGGCTAAAATGACCAGTTTTTATTTTAGCATTTATGCTCCCATAAAACCTTATAAAAACACTGTATCAGTGTAATTCAGTTCAGTTTATCAATTCATCACAGTTTAGTTCAATTCTATTTTTCCAGTTCAGTTTTGATATATATTAATGTGCAAGACTTGAATATGCCTTTACTTAAATGCTTTTTATGATGCCATCACATTGCCAGGCAACCAGCTAACAACTGACTAAAAGGACATTTATATAGGACAGCAGGACCTGAGCAATTTCCAAACCTGATTTATGCATTTGTGCAAGGTGCATGCACGGGTAAGTGACAGTCATGTTAAGAGAAAAGTTACGCAATCCTCCTTTACTATATGGGTGCATATTCAACAGAACAAAAGTTTGCATATCACCTTTTAACTGTATACTTAACTAGGGTGGACAGTGTCTGGCTGATGAGTGTAATCGTACACTTATCTTTCAGAGAGTAGATGTTTGATGTTCACATTACATTTTTGCTGTATATCTGCATGCAATCTGTCAAACGAGCTCAGATCAAACAATACTGTAGCATGGACTATTGGACTATTATAGGTTTATTTATGTACGTATTAGGCCAATAAACTCAGTTTCACAGACCTGTTCTTGACAAGTAGTACACAAACGAATACTTCACTTCTTACTGAATAATACAGTGTTGATTAAACACATATTGTGCCTTATTTCGAAGCCCGTTCATCAGCACGCACATGCACAAATATCAAAGCCAAAGAAGGACGAAAGGATGTTTGTGGGAATAAAATCAGTTAAACATTGCTTGCAGCTCAAAGTGGGAATCACATGGATAAACCCAATAAAAAAATGTTCATTGAGCCCTACTTCTCTGTATGAGGTTTCTGCAGTAGTACAAAAATGACACTGTTCACAAGACAAATGAACAGTGTCACCTGTGTCTTTCTTTTTTCTCTCTTCCATGCGTCCATTCTGCTCATTGTGTTGCTGGCATGCATCACCACATCAAACCATCAAACATGTTCATAGAGATGGATAAATCAGGGCAGTGACTTTTATGACAGCTGGATGTCGTCCTCCAGTGCAAAATACTTTAATCTAGTGGATGTTATCAACATATTATTTTAAGATAGTAGAGTTGAGTGATTTATTGATTTGCACAAATATCCAGTGTGCATGATCTGCGACCATAAAGTGCAGATAACTACTAATTGCGGCAGATGATTTTTAATTTCACTGCTGATGATCACACATTAGAATCAGTTTGATTTATTCAAAAGAAATCCACCTTCATGTGCATGAAGTGTGATATTGGATTTTACTGTTTAAGCTTTCCGTACACAAGAAAATCTGTTATTTGTTTTTTCAGGCTTCAGTCATTGTGTGTAAATTGTGTGTGTGGCTCTTTGTGTTTTAAACTGCCACAGCAATCACTCAACAGTATGTTCTGCAATAGTGAAAAACAAATAATAGGTCACAAAAAGGAAGATGATATGAGCAATGCAACATTACCCCCTCCCTAATCTATTCAGGAGGGAGTAACATTGCACTATTAGTTGTCCAATTAGCTGCCAGGTTTTCTGAAAATAATGCACAGCAAACCATCCGATATCTGAGAAATATATCTACCTAAACAAATGTAGACACAAATACCTGTAAATGCGCAAATTTGTCCATTCTGGTCAGAGTAGTGTTGTTAAATGGCATAAACTGAATATACTGCATCTCTAATAGCATGTACAGAAGGTGGGGAATGATCCTCTTTTATTCCCGTCACCGGCGGGGTTCTGCTGAGTCAGAAGTCTTGGGTAAATCGTGCTGAAAGAAAAAGCAGAATCCAGCCAGACACAAGGCTTATGCTTTGCCACTGCATTCTGTGCTCTGCTCCACATGCTCTCCTTCTGAGAGATTTGCATTGGTATTGATTAGTCAGGGAGCTCATGATTTAAGACCAGATGTAAAGTGCTTGCTAAAAGTAAGAAGGTGTACTTTACACCTCTTTGCACAATTCTCCTGACTTTTTCAGGGACCGTCTGCTTCATCTTAATGGATGTCATTAGACTGGGTTTGGTCTCAAGCATCATCTGGAGCTCTCTTGAACTGCTCCATTTGCTATGATGATTTGAAGGATTAGTGCAGACATTTGTACCATCGATACCTGATTTCATTGGGTACATTCTACTGTAAGTGCATTTCCAACACTAAAATACATTTCTCCTGTTGCTTGCTCTCTTATTTTCCATAATAACCTATGAAAGTTTAATGAACCCCATATTTAAGGTGACTTAGCATATTGAAAGATTCGAGGCCTCTGTGTGATTTTAATGAAATTCAATAAGGTTAATCAGTCCATTACTCAGAGTTTTGTTGTCCCACTGCAAAGCTTTATTTTTTTCCTTTTAGCATTTTCATACAATGCATCTAGTTGCTGTGGTGATACAGACTGAAAGCTTCCTCAGATGAATTTATTATGTGAGCCTCACGAGGCTAAACCTTTCTTAAACCTTCTGGTATCCCCTCGACCAAATCCCTGCTCTGTAACACTTGCTCAGCATCTTCCTGGTTACTGCAACCCAAAGGCAGTGTGTGAGCGTTTGTATAACACTGCTGCCTCCTGTCCCCTAAATAGAATAGATTGCACTTAAAAACCTTATACCCCCCACAGGCTGAGTGAAAAACTCACAGCTGGGAAGAGCTGAATAATATATCATCCTTTTGCAGTTTGCTCATGAGTAGCTCCACTGAAGAGGTTTGCAAAAGGCACATTACTTATTTTAGCTTTTCTTTCTTTCCCCTCCAGGACGCGGTAAAGTGGTCCCTAAACTTTTAAAGTTATTATTTTAGTTACAGGAGAAAAGTGCTGACATTTTTATGTACTAAGGACATAATAAAGCGGTTAGTATTTACAGTAAGAGAAATGTATAGATAGATATAGATATGTTCTGTTTATCCAGCAGTTATACATCCAGCTTTACTTCTCCATTGCAGTTATTTTTCACAAATATAAGACGATTTAAAATGATACACACGTTCCACATTCCTAGTGTATAATCACGATGTCCTTTTTATATCTGTTTCCAAAGTAAACACACATCAGATAACATCAGATAATTATTTTACTTATATTGCATCTGGTTTGTAAAGATCAGTTTGAAAGATAAAGCACAGTGACAGGTTCAATCATTTATTCGTAGTTTTACATTTTGGAGGTCAGATGACTCCCAGTTTACATTTGTGCGATGCTTAATAACTTTACCAACTGGAGGAATTATAAGTAAGAATTAATCTTGTGGCTAGTGTAGGTAAAAGAAAGCTAAGAACACTTAATCCTTTCCCAAGTGATTGCTTTCTTGTGTTTTCTTTTTAACGTGTGGAGATTAGTTCAAAGAATTCAAAGAATAGCCAAATTGTTGTTGCCATTCTGCTACATATATAAATATATATATTAGAAATCTGCTTTGGATTGGGAGAATTACATCAAGTTTACAGCAAACATGCAACAACACACCTTCATGTCTTATCTCCACTGTGCTGGTCCTGCGTCTCTGAGTGAAGCCTGTGTTTTATTGATTTCTTTTCTACCTTTACTTTCTCTCTGACAGTAAAGAGGGGGTGATTATGACAGCGCTGATGATATGTGTGGCTTCCTGCCAGGCTAATGATGGAGCAAAGTCGACGAGTGAATGTTGTATCAATTTGTATTTCTCTGTGTCTGTGTGTGGGTGTTTCAACACGTATCTGTGAGTGGGACCAGAGGGCTTAAGAGATTAAACCACAGCCAGGCCACAGTGAGAAGAGAAGACCCCTCTGTGAAGCGTTCTCACTGCAGGGAGGCTTCTTCTCATTGGCGTCCCATTTGCATGGCTCCCTGTCCTGCTCGGGGAATTGGCCTTTTCTTTTCTTATCGTCCCTCCCTCCTCCTTTGCACCTTGGAGAGAGAGTGCTTCCATCCAGCAGGATTGCTTGTTTCTGAGGCAGACAATAGAGCAGAGTATTTAGGACACTTGGCAGGCATGTTGGAGGGGATGGGGACATGGGCCGCTAAGTAGCTCATCTCGTCACATAGCCACTGGCATGATAGCACTCGGCAGCAAGGTAAGCACTGAGCAAAGTCACACACACACACACACACACACACACACACACACACACACACACACACACACACACACACACACACACACACACACTATGCCCTAATTGTTTTTCTGTGTGTCTTTTACAACTCTTACAGAGTGCTGATGGGTTTCCACTAATAGGTAACCCCCTGCTTGTCTTCACTATAATGCAATTAAACGGGGTATTTGTGGCTTATTTAATGATTATATTTAAACATTCCCTTTGTCTGGTTAATCTCTGGTCTACTGTTAGACCCACACATTCTAATAAGAGGATGAATGAGAACTTAAATTAATCTTCTTATTGTTCTATAACCATTTATTGTCTATAGCCAATGAAGAAAAGAAAAATCCTCTGAGACTTCTCTTTGTGCAATTTGAAGGCATTGATTGTTTTTCTTCATATACTTTAGGATACCGCTTCCTTATCAAGTGTAAGTAACACTCTGTGGCCAGGTAATTACAGTTATTTACTACAGTATATTTCCATTAGTAAATGGGGACCGAGACATGTAGCTTGTAAAGAATGTCAGCGCTCTCCCATAGAAACAGCTTAGCCAACATCTTTATTGGACAGATGTGGCATGAAGTAATTAAGTGGAGCACTCTTTTCTTGATGGAAAGCACGTCTCCTCTGACCTTTTGCCTTTCTTGACATAATTTATCATACATGATGTGGCACACTTTCCATACTTGGAAAGACACATCTGAAAGCTTTCACCCCGTGCATTACCCTACTGTACCGAGGGACGAATCACACTCTGCCGTGGCTGTTGCATTGAAAGGTCATTGCTCTTCTGGATCACAGTTAATTACATTAACATAAAAATAATCTCCAAAGTTTTTTTGGGTAATGGTGACGTCTAAGTGCCAGGCAGGAGATGTCAATCTTATTCATTCATTCATATTCTGTTATGTTATATGAAGGCGACTAACAAATACGACACCATACTTTTTTTGTAATAGTTTTCACTGTGTCTTCTTTCCCCCTTTCAAAAATAGAAGAAGGTCAGAAAAATCAGGTCACTGTGAGGTTGTGGGTTCATGGTTCCACCGTTCAGGAGCAGCATTAGATGCTGGCTGCTAAGTACGAGTGGTCTGTCAGTGACAGCTGCTTCATCAAAAATAAAAGTTGTTATTGTTCTAATGACTCGAGTCACTTTTCCCTTCCATTTGCATGAATTTACAGACGCTCCTTAATTTGAGGTTAATGCAGTTCATACAGCGGGCCAGCTCCAGTGTTCGTGGGTTCAAGACTGTAGTCATTGATATTCAGGTCAGCTGAGGTTGCTGAGCCTGTGTGGCCAAAGGGGGGTTGGAGGAGGTAGTGGTGTTGGGGGACATTGTGTTGACTGCAGGGGTTAAGATAAATAGTTTACATTAGCATGACAGATTCTGTTGGGCGAGAGAGCGCGGAAGCGAGAGGACAGACAAGAGAGCCAGTCATAACCGTATCATCTGAAGCTGGATTACATTATTCTGAGGCTAAAATAACATTATTCAGAGTGCTCTCTCTCTGTCTGTCTGTCTCTCACACATACACTAAATTGAATGGAAACATGATTTCAAACTTGCAAAAAGAACACCCCTGCGGGCTGTACTGTTGTTCATAATTAGATGATGTTGAATCTGAATGCATCATTTTCTTTATCAGTGAATAATCAGACAAACAGTTAACGCACATTGTTAGCTTAATTGCTAAAACGCAGGAACAAGATAAACATGGTGTCAGCTGCTGAAAAGAAGCTTTTAGACGTCCTTGCTCTTTACACTCCTACACTGCTGAAAGGAAGGAGTCTCTATTCTGGCTGTGGGAGAAATCAAGCTGTTACAATCTGAAAAATAAAGTTATTTTTTCCATCAAGTGCCGAACCATTTCCTGCTTAACAACAGGGGGTCCATGCTTCACAAAACACAGAGATAGCAGCTTTTTTTTTCTTCTTCTGCAGGTGTAGTTGTGTGTGCGCCTTGGGGCTTACTGTTTTATCTGCTGTATAATAGGCTTGGAAAGCCCTTGTCTGTGTGCTGTACTTAACTGAATCATTCTGTTAGGCACCTCAGAGACAGGAACATCTTTACCTGTAGCCAAGGTCCTATTTTCCACACAGATACAATATATGAAGTGCGTCTTTCTGTGTCGGGGTTGACGAGACAAATGGGCTGTCTATGGCTTAGTTGAAATCTAAATCAATGATTTCGTCATAAATAATTCATTGGCTAGACTAATGCATCATCGCTGGTCTGTGGTGAAATTGTACCGATTCAGCATAACAAACAAATGGACTACAGCTGGTGTGTGATTTTGCTCAAGATTTTATGATCTTACCAGGGATGAAAAGATTAAATGATGTTCTTGTCTTTCTTGCTTTCTCTTTCTTGTCTGAATTTTGATGGGAAAACATTTATTCATTTATTTAAGTGGGCCACCAGTAAAAGTAAATGTAATTTTGTATGTTTATGTATAAAACCTCTAATCCTAACCCCATGACTTCATTAAACTAAAATAGAAAAACACACATCTCCATGGGCTCTGGATGAATTGAGCTAAAGAGACTAAATAGCAGTGCCCCTTAAAGCAGACAAAGACACAGCTGCCTCTCAGAGATGATGTCAGACCCAATGTCACACTATGTCATCATAATTCCTCTCCTTTAATGACTTTATTCTGTGATGACATTTTTCTATCTATCTATCTATCTATCTATCTATCTATCTATCTATCTATCTATCTATCTATCTATCTATCTATCTATCTATCTATCTATCTATCTATCTATCTATCTATCTATCTATCTGATATTTTTAAACCCCTAATATAAAGCATATGTGGGGAAAACAGTTATGAGCATTCTGTCTGAGATTACATGACATGATTAAAAACAAAAGTTGTTGAAATTTTGTTGTTCTTAAATACTAAACATTCAACGTTTGTGCTTGGCATCAAGGTACATTATTGCCTGACATTGCCATTTGCACCAACACTGGCACACACAGTTCAAATGCAGTTCCCAAGCAATTAAAAGGAAATAACTAAAAGGAAAACTGACTTAACTCTCTCTCTTTTTTTTATCTTATTTTGAATAAATAAAAAGCTGACTGACAGGAAATTTTATTACCCTCACAGCAAGAAGGCCCTGGGTTTAAATCCACCATTTGGCCTTTTCTGGCTGGAGTTTGCAGGTTCTCCAAGCTGTCTGCGTGAATTTTCATTTTGTGTGGCAGCTGAAGAGAGTTACGTAAATATTGTCATCTTACGTTTGGCAATGAAGCAACTAATCATGTTTTAAATTTCTTACACTGATTTACAGCACATCACGATCATTAGGTAGTGAAATAAAACTATAGTTGTCCTAATTCTATAAGAAACACCCCTAAAGACAGATGATTAAAAAACTTCTGCTGGTGTCTTGGCGCCCAAAACCACAGAATATATTTGGAAGTTCAGGGCATGGACTCCTACATACCTCCTACTACAAACCTGCTTTCTGGGTGCACACGGACGACCAAAAACTGAACAGACAAGCAGCAGTGTCTCACATTGAAGGACATGCACTAATAAATTTAATTATCTTCTATTTAGCTGTTTTTTTTTAATTATATCCTCAATCAATCACTTATTTGTCTGTTCGTCTTTACTAGATTTAGGACATGTTTTTTTTTCTTGTGAAATAAGGCATGACTGGGATGCTGCAGGAGATGATGCTGTGTCTAAGCAGTGCTCATTTTCCCCTCTCAAACTGATTAAGACCAATCCAGAGTTAACCTCGTCTTAGCTTCCTCTTGTAGGATTACTGCAAATCTGATGTTAATGACTGATTGTGGTGGTGATTATGATTGTATGTGTAAGGAGTGGTGGGGGGTTGAGGCGGTATTCTGGAGTGGGTGGTGGTGGATGGTATTTGAGCTTGTTTTTGAAGTCTACCAAATGGTTACTTTGTAGAGCACAAAGTAACCATGTCCATTTCTCCTCCCTACTTCACTGTGGCTGCCTGAGTATTAAAAAAAGGAGAAAAAAAGTTACTCAATTATGCAACTCACATCAGGCTAAACACAGAAAAGGAGGGGTTTCACTGACTTCCATTTCAGTAGCACCCTTAGGGAATTGTGGGGTTGTGATAAAAAGAGCAAAAGACAGTATTGGCCATTGGACTGGAGCAAAAAATCCCAGAATCTGCCCTTAAGAAGACTGTAACTTGACAAAATTTGATTTTGGTGGAATGAGGTTGGGAATCCTAAGAGGAGCAAGGAGAGAGAATGTGCTTGAAATTCATAAAGCAAAGCAACACTGGTTGCAGCAGTAACAGTTAGCAGCTCTGGCCACGTCCAAAGTATGATTTATGGGGAAGACGTCCGGGGTCCTGTGATTTACAGTGATGATTGGAGCGCTCATCAAGTGCATTCAGGCTGCTGAAATAAGATAAAAGAGAAGGAGGCCCGAATATTGTTTTTCAGAGTCTGCTGTTTTGCCATGTTGAACCAGTCTTATGTGTTTTTACAGTTTTTTACTCAAGTAACATTTCTTAATGAGGTAGATGAGATTCTTCTTCTTCTTTCACTTTGTACTTGAATGCTATAAGAAGGCTTTTCGTGGTATCCCCTAATCTCTTAAGTGCATCTATTAGGAACATTTATGATTAATGAGTTACAGCTATCTACAGTAGCAGTATAGCTGCAAAGTGGAGAGAGGAGAGGTTGAGTTCTAGTAAACGGCGGGTTTTCGGCCTTTCCCTGACACTAAGAGATGAATGTCTTCAATAGATGAGCAGAGCACCCCAGGTTTTCGTTCCACAACAGCAGTGTTGTTCTAGATTAAAATGAGTGTTTGCGTTGTTTGATTGCCGTTCACAAAAGAACCCCCACAGCACAGAAACTGGTGCTTTTGAAAAGTGTTGCTAGGATACAATCCAGCGTAAAGATGAAATCCCTTCTCTGCGGCTTTCGAGGAGCTGTGCAGCTCGGACATCATGTCCCAGCATACCGTGCACATGGTATGGTTTACAGTGCGTCTGCCTGTTTATGGCGCGGCTCATTTTTGTGTGCGTCCCTGCCATGCGTCGGCGTATTAAAACATTTAGTCATACAGTAAGTCCAGCTTTGTTTGTGTCATGCAAAGCTGCCATATTACATGCACTTTCTTCTGTCATAATCCGTTTTTCTGTAATAAGACTCCATTTGTCTGGCGAGTGCTGATATCTCAATCCTACTGTCACACCTCTGAGTCTCTGCCAGCTGACACCTCAGGCTGTTCACAAAGAATCAATAGTGTCTGCCTCATGTTCAATTATACTCTAATCAACACTCACCAAACCAGAATGACCTCAGACAGGTCTGCTGGTATTGAGCTGATGCTCAGTGCTGTAACACCAGAAAATTAATATATGAGTGTAGACGAGGCCTCCAGGTTTGGGTTGATTGACAGATAAAACTGTGGAGTAAATTGGAGAATTTTCTCTGTGTTATTACTCTGCCGGCTCTCAAAATGTCAAAAGATGTAAAAATGTTTTTTTCTTTCCCTGTGGGTTCGTTTTGTGGGCAGTACAATTTGAATTTCTTCTAAACACATGAACCATTTCCAGTGTGACCTGATTCTACACCCTTAAGTAAATAAAGATATTGAATTAACAATTTCACGCCAAATATTTTCCACCTTTATGTGATCTCTCCTCCGCTTCTTATCTCTGTCAAAGCTCTCTTTGTGTTCCCTCACACACACACAAACACACAGCTGTTGCTTTTCATATTGTGTTACTGGGAATGAGGCTGAGAGCTGGTGGCGTGGCGTTAAGATTTTAGGGGTAGTGAGTAAGAGACGAGACGCCTGCTCAGCTTAACCAGCGCTCAGGGTTTCTTCAGGAAATTGTCCAAATGCCAATCATCAGGTGTCAACCTTTCAAGGATCCGACGCCTTTGAGGCTGACGGGAATCAGAGACGTGGTGAAGATGAATTTTCACTGTCATGGTCCACGTAGTGGCGACAAATGGCTAGTTAAACTTGTTATGTGCTGTGACACAAGTTGATCGTGATTCTGTTTCCACGTTAGAGACACTGTAATGCTGTGATAAGAAGACTACACTTTGAATAATAAAAATGAAAAATAATAAACACGCACACACACACACAGACTCAGAGGATAGGGAGAGAGAGAGCATAGAGAGTGATAGAGAGAAAAGGATGAGTCAAACCAGGAGGATCAGGAAACCATGACAGATACTTCTAGAGTATGATGTTTTTATGATTGATTGTGTTTATTATCCCCCTGTTACCTTACCCTGTGTTCTCAGGAGTGAAGAAACAGGTTGGGAGTGATAGTGGAAAAGAAGAGAGGAAAAAAGTGTGGTGTAAAGGAAAAGTATAAGGGAAAAATAGGCAAAAAGAAAGGGATAGAAAGGAGGAAAGAGACAGAGGAATGAAAACCCCAGAAATCCGTTATGAGCATGCACTAGGTGATGGGCAATGGTGAGGAAAGAAACCTCCATCAGTACCAGGCCATCTATCGCAACCGGTTGGGGGTTGAGGGGGAGAGAGGGAAAAGGGTGAAGAAGGGAGGGAGAGGGTTGTGGAGGTAGGTGAGAAAGGCAGAGAGGGTAATGGAGGGAGAGAGGAGGGGTGAAAAAAGGAGATGGGGAATAAGGTGGAGGAAGAGAAGGCAGCTTTTGTTCATGATTATGTGATGAAGCAGCAGAGGTCTTCTTCTGGAAAAACCTGAAGCACTTTTTTCTTCTTTTTCAGAAACTGTTCCTGGAGCTGTCAGGGGTTTTTTTTGCTTTTTTTTTTTTTTTTTTTAACTTAAACGATTGTTTCTGTGTTCAGCTCCTTGAATTTCTTGAACCTTTTGTCCAGTTCTTCAAATCTGGCTTTGTTTCAGTTCTTTGTATTTCTCCTCCTGAATTTTCTTTGCCTCGTGCTTGTGTGTCTTCTTCTGTTATACTGTGCTGTGTTGTAACTCCTGATTTCTCTTCTACATTTCTTGAATCGTTCCTGTACTTTAAGCTAGAGTACTTGGAGCTGTTGTTTTTTTCCCCCCACAATTTCTTGGATCCTACACTGCATCTCTGCATATTTTCCCAGTTCCTCCTTTTCTTCTTTCCTTTTATTTTCCTGGGCTCCATGGTTTTTTTCCTTGACTTCATTATAAAAAAGTCTTTTTGTTCTCCAAGTATTGGAGAATAAGTTGGATCGCCCTCTGCATTTCTTCCTGTTGCTCTTTCTCTTTAAGCATTTTGGGATTCCTTGCCAGCGTGTCATCAAACATTACTTGCAGCGCTTGATGCTTTTTATCCACGTCTTGGAGCTTGCTCTGCATTTCTGTGCGCTGTGCAGTGCTTCGTCAAGTATTATTTGCAAGCTTTCATTATTTTCTCCGTATCTTGAATCTTGAACTGCAGCTCTTTGTGCATTTCTTCAATGTTGTAGAGCTTGTAGTGGAGTTGTCTGTTTTTAATAATCTCCTGTTTCTTGTCTTTAAACACTTTTACATTTCTTTCCAGTGCTTGATGAAATGAAAAGGCTTTCCAACTGTACAACATTGATTGCCAAGAAGTAGAGCTGGACGATATGAGATTTTTTCATATCACGATATGTTTTTTTCATTTCAGGCGATAACGATATCTATCACGATATAAGCCAAATAACTATATTTGTAAGATTTAAATGTGCTGTTGCTCACAAGTAAAATGTGAAATAATCAGCAGCTTGTTTTTATTTAAATATTTATTTCCCATAATAAGTTCAACAGGGTAGATGTACTTAAGGAACATGAGACTTTTTCAGATAAATAAAGGCAAATATTGCAAACTACACAAAAGGCAGCCGCTAAAGCGTTTAAGTTTCAAAATAGAACAAACGAAACAGACTAAATTGTCAATTCCACTTAGAAACAAAATATTAATTCTAAAAATAAATCTTAGTTTGTTTTACAGAAGAACAGACAAAACTGACTAACTTTTGTCAATATCAAATAAACTGAGAACTAAAAGGAAATTCTCAATCTCTCCTTGTTGTATAGCTGAGCTTTTCAAACAGTTTTAACAGTTACTTTAGTCTGACAAAAGCCGAATGACGAATTAGCGCTTCCAGTCAGAGACTGAGGCTACGTCCACACGTACACGGGTATTTTTGAAAACGGAGATTTTCCTTTTTCGTTTTAAAAAATAATCCCGTCCACACATAAAGGCAGAAATGAAGGAAAACGCTGCTATGAACATGCCAAAGCAGCAGGTGGCGCTAGATTCCTAACCGTGCAGAAATGTTGGCCAATCAGAAGTCTAGAAGCCTCGGTGGGAAAAAGTAAACAAAGCTGGGGCATAGAAGCAGAACCGAGTCGTATGTGTGGAGGGACAGTAACTGTGTGTATATGTAAGCATTTAAACACTGCAGAGAGTAGAATTAACAGTATTGTAGAAATTCATTTCACCGAAACAATAACGTGGCGCACAGTGTGACGCATGTATTTCCAGACTTGCTTTCGGCACAATTTACAGTGCACGCTACTCTGTTTTTTGTCAGACTTGAAATAGCCGAAATACCTTCCCACTACGGAACTTCTATGGCTCTTCCGTTCGACAATCTCTCCGGCATTGGAACCATCATCTGTTTACTCTTCGGCACACTCATTTCCTCCATTACCCGCTGGCTGCTTCCCAAACAAACACACGTGCGGCTTGGCACTTGTGCTGTAGTAACAAGTCACGCGACATGACGCTGCGGCTGTGATTGGTTCGGCTCTGCGCTACTTAATTTAGATTGGCTGACCTTTTTTTATTTTTTATTTTATTTTTTTAAGAGGACAAGAGCGGCGAGGTCTATCGCGATAGCTTAATTTCTCTATCGAGTAAAAGTTATATCGCGATACATATCGTTATCGTTCTATCGCCCAGCTCTACCAAGAAGCTTTGTTATCACACAGAAATTATTGCCCAAACAGAAATGTTCTTATTTTTTGTGCCTAGTTATTCTTTTTCCCCTTTCGTTCTGTGTCATTTATCCTCCCCTATCACCTCCTATGTCATGTTTTAGTGTTTTTTATTCAGATCTTCAGGTGTTTTCTCATATGGATCTGTTTTCTTAGTTTCTTTTTGTTTATTCATTTATGGTTTTAAACTTTTGTCTCTTGCATTTTGAGCCTTTTAGCTCTTATTGTGTTTGAGTTGTAGATACTCTGTGATTTGTGATAGTTTTCCCACTGATTTTTTTATACTGTATGGTTACTTCTGTGTTCATTTGTCATCCTCTCAGTTAGCTCCTTATTTACTTTGGTAGCTGACTCTCTTCTTGGCCTTGTTCTTAGTTATATTTGTTTCCTGTCTCATTATCTTGACCGTCTTTAGCAGATTACGTTTTGTTAGTCATTATTTTGCCATAGTAATCAAGCCAGGGGTTGTTTTTATAATCTATCTGTGAACTTTGTACTGGCTATAAAATTGATGTTTCTAACTGTCAAATTTTCTGCTTTTTTTCCTTTTCTTCTTTATCTCTTTTAGGAAAAACAAGCAGTCCTGCTAATGTTCCATCAACTGAGCTTCTGGCTCTAACCCCACCAGGTGGTCCTCAATTCAACATCATGTTGCACCTCACCCTGCTGCTCCATCTCCTGGTCCTTTCATGCAGCTGTTCGGGTATGAAGCACATTAAACTCAAAGAAAATAGTTAGACAAACAACCTCTGAGGTTAATTTGAATGACAGAAATCATACTTGACACTGGTGATATGCTGCATTTAGCTGAGCAGTTGCTCCCTGACAAGTTTCTTTTCAAACAGTAATGCAACATTCAAAAGGACTTTGCCATTTAGCTTTGCATTTACTCACATGCCCTTCAGCTTTTGAGTACTGCTGCGTAAAAACCTGGTTGTCGGGGATTCTTTTGGCAGTAGCAGTTTGTCAGTAAATAGTGTCTCATGCACACTTTGACAAGCGGTTCCAGCTACAAAGCGTAAAGGATAAAAATCATACAGGTGGCTGGCAGCACGCATAGTAGCACACTTGTCAAAACTGGATTGTCAGTGTGTCCATGAATGAAGAGCAAGAATGACAAAGTGTGAACGAGCTGCTAAATGCCAGCTCCAAAGGACATTAAGAAAACTAACGATGCTGGCAGTCATGTGTGCTTCAAGAAATTTTTTTTATAAAAATGTAATTTTAATCAATCCAGTTAAGATGGATTTTGTTGTAATGCAGCAGAGAAATCTTAACAGGTTTAAGTAGTTACAGCGTAGCATAAATTCAAAGGATGGCAACAAGATGATAAAAAATGATACGTAGGCTATATCTGATAGGCCAAAGCTGGCAGTCGTGTGCCTCTGAGGGCAGCATGTGGCTGTGCAATCTGCTGTGTTGGAAAGAAAGCAAAGTAGACAGAAAACAGCAGGCCTGAAAATGACCTGTCTAAAAAGGAAACAACCTTCTCTTTGTCTCTGTGTCCCTATACCACAGGCAGTTCTCGCTTGTTTGAAATTTGATTTCACATGAGCTAAAAAATCAGAGCATGTGGACTGTGACTCTCTGGGCTCTACACATCTTTCTCAAAATCATTTTACTATGATGATCGTAGCGTATGTGCATGTGTCCTATCTCCTCCTTAACATGTGAGTCAATCTGAATGGAATGTTGCACCAACATTATCACACATGCAGCGCTTATTAACTAGGGGTGCAACGATACACAAAATTCATGGTTCGGTTCGGTTCGATACTTTGGTGTCACGGTTCGATATTTTTTCGATACAAAAAATGTTCATGCCTTTTTAATTTGGCATGAACATGCCAATTTGTCATTTATTAAAATTATAAATATATATTTTAACTCAAAAGTACAGTTTTTAAATTTAATGTTGCTGCAACAACAAGCCCCCGCGCTTGGGGCTGGACGGCATCAACACGTTAACAAGCTAAGTGCGCTAACGCAGTAGTTCCCACCCATGTAATTGAGCATTGCGTGGCACATCCGACATACTGTTTTACTTTTGTCCATGACGCGCTTACCTTCAGGGTCATGCTTCACTTGAAAACCAAGATAGTTCCAAACGCCAGATCTGAATGAGGGTGGGGGAGGTTCAATTTCGGGTAGCGTTGAGGCAGTTGCCATGTTGCAACGAGCTTAGCTTCTGTCTTGCTAGCTTGCGCTGTGCTCAGTGGATCTGCACTCAACAGTGCAGCCTAGGCGGAGTAGTCAAACGCAGAACCACTGAACGCTTAACACAGACAGAATCGTCAGAAGAAAAGTTGATAAAATAAATAAAAAAATTTGTATTGTTCGATACATATGCGTACTGAACCAAAAGCAGTGTATCGAACGGTTCAATATTGACACAAGTATTGTTGCACCCCTATTATTGACGTCTATTTGCTTTAAAAAAAAAAACAACTTCACATATGGATATAGGGCTGTTCGATATAACGATATATATCGGATGAAGATATAAAAATGTCTATCGTTTAATTTTACGCTATCGTTTGTTTCGAGGTGTCGCAAAATAAACGTTTACGGCAATATTTTTTTCATTGTTTTGATGGTCACTGTAGTGGCTATATTAATTTCCTAAAGTTCTCTCTTTCTCTTATATTTAATATAACCACACTACGGACGGACAAGCGCCTGTTTTTATGCGTTGTCGTTAGCAACAAAGACGGTAAAACCACTGCGTGTCTGCTTGTTTATTTTCCACAAACCTTTCACAATAAAGCGCAAGATCCTGTTGAGATTTTTCAAAATAAACTGAATCACGTGAAAGAGTATGCAGAGTATCTACGGATGAGAAGCAAAAAATAGCCATCAGGTGCTAAAAAAATAAACCTTAGACTCAAACGTTAGAACAGGCTTTTCCCCGCAGCACGTCGTGTAATAAATACTCACAAAAGAAAACGGCAGCCTTTACAACTTATGTCTAAAAATATATCGTTTCATGCATCAGTTAAAACACTCGACTCCAGGTACACGACGCCCAGCTGGAAACAAGTCGAAGTTGAGCAAGTCGAGCTGCACGAGATTCACAGAATTTACAGAAAATGTTAAAGTTTTGTGATTTATATAGTTATCGGACGATAGATGTCTTATATCGGGATATGAGATTTTGGTCATATCGCACAGCCCTATATAGATAACATACATTAAAATTCTTTGGATTTTTATATTCATCATATACCCTGGCTCACAGGAGAGCAGCAATGTAGCAGAGAATTACTGTAAACCCTGAAGCATTTCAGTGTGATCAGTAAAATCTTGAAGTCATTTATAAAGCCAGTGATGAGAGTCTAAAACAGGGGTATTATCTTGTCTTTTGGTTTTTGTTTTGACGCCATTAGCTGTATTTTGTACCAGCTGCATGCATCGTACATGATTAACTAAAGTTCAAATCCAGGTATATGGCTGCTTCATCTAAGCAGACAACAGCCAAACAGCAGTCTCTGGTCTTTATTGTGGGTAGAGAACATTGGCTTGACATTTTAGTTTAGCCCCAACAAAGATTAATGTGACATTACTGCCATGACAGTTGGGCAAAAGTCAAGTACACACTAGCCTACAGCAGAAGTATAGGCAGTGAGTGTGTGCGTGTCTGTGATTCTGTGGTTCAGTTGGCCCATAATAAGACTTACACTGACACAAAAAGTATAAATGAAGTCTAAATATAGAACTGTGTTGAACACTTATGATAAATGTTTTAGTATCTGGTTGGTAGGACTGCTTTCTTCCATTCGGTTGTACTTTGTATTTCATATTTACAGAGCCGAGATTGTACGCTGGCTTGACTTGACATTCTTTTGTTAAATGTTCCAGGTGTGTCTGTCATTGGGGAGGTACCTGACTTTTATGGAGGTAAGTGTAATTATATGTCAAATATAATTATCAGCGTATATTGTGCTGGGATTCCCTTTAACAAAAACATTCATAAATGTCAGAGATCAAGTTTTGAGGTCACAGAAAAGGCCACAAGCTTATGTGTCATGTGTTATGTTTTCTGAATATCTTTTGACACTTGGCCATAGACATATTTCTTTTGCCAATGTGCCTTTGAATCTTTTTGAGCATTCTAGTAAATGGAGACGGGTTATCAAAAGCAGGAATGTACCAAAATTCAAAGGCTCGTTTCCATCTGATTTATATTTTCTAAACCAGAGACTGTCTGCTCTGGCAGGTCAGTGGAGTTGTGGCCTTCTTGACAGCCTCTGTTTTTAGTCAAGGCTATGTTACTAGACTTTTTGAGAAGGGTTTTGATTTCTTTTTGCATTAAAAGAAAATAGCTCTAACTCTTTACTGGCATTTGCCAAGTTTTCTATTTGCTGTCCCTTCCTACAGAAATAAAAACACTTTGGTTCTTTAATGTGTTTATTCCTGCAAGACGTCAGGATGCTGACCTCTGCTTCACCAAATTTTACACAGCTGCAGATGCAGCTGACATAGTTCACGAGGACACGTTATTTTAAAAAGTCTTCTGGTGAGCAGACACTTTTCACATAAAATACAACTGCCTTTAAGGGTTCAGCATAAAAACAATACAGTGTAACTATTATAAAGCATAGCTTTATTTATAATATAAATACAACTTCTTTTCATTGTTCTCCTTAATTACAGTAAACAGTTCTCAAGCTTTTGTGTTACGTTGATCAACTCATTATTGCAGATACTCTTAAAAGCCAAGAGAGGAAGTAAGTGTGCTACAAATGGGCTTTCACTGTTTTTTGTCCAACCCCTGCCAACTGAAGTGGTCAAACTACCAGAGAATTTCGCTTTCAGGATTCCCATTCAAGCAGTGACAGATGGCTCCCTTTCTCGTCCACAGTGGGATAGGGTTAATGAAAAAACCCAGACATAATGTTTTTTCCACTGTTTCTATTTCTGCATTTCTTCTTCTTTCAGATGTACATTAATTCTAATAGAGATGGTTTGGATCCAAGATGTTATGCATATGAACCTAGGCTGGTATTTAGAGCTAGGGACTGTATTTGAGCTGTCAGGCTTCACCGTGGTGCTATTTGGGGGTGATAGATGAGACAAAGAAGGGAAATAATGTGCATTTCGTCTTCATATATGTAGACGCACACATACACACACACACACACACTGTAAATGTAAAAAAAAAAGTCATATTTACATTTACATAATTGATTGAGACAGCCTACATATTTATATAGCTAGTTTACGAACCATTATACTTTATACTTACTGATAGTTTTGATTATTTGGTCCTAAGGTAGGAGAGGCTGTAATTTCTGTTTTTTGACTTACTATTCGCCCAGTGTGCTTGTCTCTAGGAGAAAAATAAAGGTGAAGCAGGCTGTCGGCAAGGGATTAATTGGTAGAAGGAAGGCTTGCTGATTTGTTGCTTAGAAACACGTGATGCTGTTCGCAGGTTGAATTGTTGATGGCTCCAGTGAGCATCTTGTTTTTCTGTTGGTCACTTTTTGTTCTTGATGCTTTGCCATTGATTGTCTTTCACCTTTTCTTGAAGTATTGACCTTTTTTTTCTTATGTGTCCTTGTGGAGTATCACCTCCTGAACAAGCTGACATTATTTCTTCATGTTTACAGAAATAACAGAACATGATGTAGTTTGGGCTCTGCTGGCTGTTTTTTGATGCCCACATCAGTTGTTTTTAAGGTCACTCGGCACTGAAAGAAATGTGAGAAACTGCTGCTTAGGCTTGGTGATTTTGAACTCTTTGTCAAACCTGGATAAGGATGAAGGTGTAGTCATCGGTGTCGATAGCAAGTTTCTTAAAGGTCAGAACATCGTGTAGACAGCCTTCCAGCTGGGACACGCTGCAGAAGCAGGTTTTTTTTCATATAACTGAACTGCTTATCATTCAGCTCGTAGCAGTGTTTATCCCCATCATCCTGCTGTTAAAGCTAAAGTAGAGCTCACCTAATGCCTGCCTCTTTAGTACCAAGTGCTCACCCCTTGTCGGGCTGAACGATGGCTGTAAAAGTATTAAAATCTTAATGCTGCCTTTTTAAATCACTTCTCAGCTGGACACACACATACAGAGCAAACTTTTACAGCTGCAGACTAATACGGAGATTCCAGTCATCGAGCATTACACATCAATGCGTATAAAAGTGAAAATCTTTGGACTCAAGTTCAAAGATGTATATTATCTTCGATAGTTCTGCTCTATCAAACAATATTTTCTTTCGAGTGCAGTTGTAACAGCACAGCTGGTAACAAATTAAACATACCCTGCATGACTGACCCTGGCCGTACCCTGGGCCATACCTCTGTGAGTACTTTGGCCTGCAGTGAGGCAAGTTTTTTTTTTAAAAACATACGATTTTAAAAAGTAGGTTTTTCACTCCAGGGAGAGTTTGGTTTACCACCCTCGCTCATGATGTGGCTCGGGGGTTTGTGGGCAATTATTTTATTGCATTGTGCTTTTAGTGCCAGAAGGATACAATATGTTATCTGTCCCACTTGGACACTCACTTGGTCATGCAAACAAGCCATACTACAGATGTTGCTGTAAAGCACGGTTGTGATCAAAGTTAAATTCATTAGAGAATTACCTTCTTCTGGGATTTGGACTAATTATGTGATTACTGGGATACGACAGGAAAACTGCTTCAGAACATTGTTTTTTGCAGAATGGCAATGTGAGAAATGGCTGCAAATAAAATAAAGGCACTTAAAAGTGAAAAAACAAACAGATTTTGAATATATGTTTTATAATACTTCTAGCCAGCAAGTAATTGTGATTCAACTGAGATTATACCTAAAACCATAATGAATAATTGATGTCTCATTAGAAACCATTGCTATGAAAGATAACAGCCTCCTGAAATAACAAGCTTTGGTTTTTCAAATTCAAATGAGAGTCTAAGCTTACCTGCTGTTCGGCTGAATCAGACTGTCTGTGTCTGATAATGAAGCAGGTCCAGTGGAAGATCACTTCCAGCAGGCTCAGGAGACAGAGCGTTCCTGACTGTGTGTGTGCTTCTTCTCCTTTTGAACAGATGTGGCCTTTTCTTGAGACTTATTGTCCATGTTTCTTTCTTTCTTTGTGTGTTTTTGTGTGTAAGTAGGAGGTGGGATCACTCAGTTGACAACTGGGTAAATAATTACTTGCCAGCTAAACGGGAAGGCTCAGTACATCCAAGGCGAAGTAGTGCCAAAACGAGAACAGAAAGGGTTTTATGCAGGGAAAGAAGAGAACCTGTGAGAGATACAGATTAGGAAAGAGAAGAATGAAATGGAGTGACTAGCGACAGTATCGTATTGTGTTTTGTTTTGAACTTCGCATATTAGACTCCTTTGAAATGAGGGCGCAAAGAGTTTAGGTGGGGAGCTGAGAAAAGACCTTTTTTTTGCACAACAGTGAACACAAAAGTATTAAGATGAACATACAGCACTTTAGAAAAATGAATTGATTATTAAAGTTATTATGATGCATTATAATTGGCAAGACACATTTTAATAGCAGTACATCCCGTATTTGATTCAGAGCCACAAATCCCACCTGTGATAATGGTGTCAGTGTGCTTCATCCTCTAGAAATCCTTAGATTTTGTGCAAATGGTGCATATTTGGGTTATATAAAACTGTCAAGACATGTCACTAAGAAAAAAACCAAAACAGAACATGTACTGAATAAAGCAACCTTAACAACCAGAAAGCTCAGAGACCCAAGTAGTTGTGGAAGTAAATCAAAGAAAAGGGGAGCAAACCGTGACAGCAGGATTTAGATTGGAAAGGTGGTGGAGGGACAGAGGCAATCCAGGGAGAGCTTGAGACAGAGAAAATGAAATGAGGCAGGGAGAATGTAAGAGGCCCGTGTGTGTCTCCAGGCTGTGGGTCTTGTGCGGCCTGTTTAACAGCCCCCTTCCACCATCTGCCACGTCCCCCATTACAGGAAAAGCATAGGAACGGCACCAGTGCTCATGTCTGAGTTACACTTCAGCTGCTATTTCAGCACTGCAGTGCAGCCTCAGTGACTCCCTTCCAACCTCCACAGTCTCGCATTTGCAGTATTTTTTCATGACACCGACGCAGCACAGCCTAAGCCTAGCAGTAGAAAAGGGTCAGTAGATTCCCTTTACTCTACTGAATCTTATGTTTCTTTCATGTTTTCTGTTTCTTTCATTTCTTTTTTCACCTCTCTTGTTCCCAGAACATAGATCCTCACTTAATTTGCCTTCCATCAGCCCCACAATGGCCCATTTATTATATGTGTAATTTCTCTCTCAGTGGTAATTCAGAGTCCTTGGGATTTACATCAATGTCAAGTACTTGCACATGGTTGGCTGCTGTAGTGTGAGTGGGAGATGATCCTGTCTCCTAATGTCTTAATTGTTGCCTTCTGGTTGGCTGCGGAGGGTATAGCTAACTTGCAAATGTGGTTATAATTCTGCCTTCCTGCTTTTTTCTGTTCGTGACAGTCGAGGCAGAAGAATATGCATCTAATTTACTGGTTAAACTGCATGATCCGTTTTGGATATTCCTTGAAAATAGCCAGCAATCACATATTTGACTGCTGGAATGTGTACAGCTCTCGTTCTATTTTGTTGTCACGCTACACAAATATACCCGACTGCTTTTGTGATGTAAATTACGGATAGAAGGATCCTATAAATATAATGGTCCTTTGTTTGGGTTTCTAAAGGTCGCAGAGTCTGTCGATGTGACATTTTCAGAGTGAGCGAATCTGTAAGTACTGCCCTGGATCGAAGAGGCGCAGGATATCGCCGTCTGAAAGAGCCGGCCTCTCCCCATTGAGGTGTCAGCTGTGCTCTCTTAGAACTCAGAGACGCGAGGGAATAACACACATGTGCGCGCCCGCACATTTGTATTGCCGCAGTCACCTACACACGCTCTTGATCTGAGAGAATAATCAGCATTTGGGAACATTTCGCCTCATTGCTTATTCATAGCCTGGCATTGTGTTTATGTCTTATTCATGCCTTTGCTCGTGATGTCTGTCTGTTTTAATGAGTAATTGGGGCTAATTACGTGTGCCTGACGATGCTTTAAAAGGAAGCTTGAACCAAGAAACGCGTTTTCATCGAGGAGAGCGCTGAATCTGAAATTTCCTGTGCTGCGCTTCTCCGCAGCGCCGAGGATGACAGATACGGTATGAAGCAGGTTTGGATTATGCTAAGTAAAGTTGGCATTTCCACTTGGAGGATTTGTATTAGTGTGGAACAATAACATATCCACTGGCAACTGATAAATGCGTCACTCTGGTTTGGCACCTGACTGAGCACATCTCTGCCATAATTAGTGTGAGTTTGTGGTTTGGAATAAAGCAGAGGCTTATTACCCTGTGTCGATGCCTGAAAGAGAGTTTGTGCGGACTCAAGAATTAGATTAGTTACAGCTACAACTGGGATTTATATAAACCCGGCGTCTAAGTTAAAGGTGTGCATGTCTGTGAAAAACGCAAATCAGGCTGACATATTAAATGGCAGGTCCTCACAGAGGCAATCTCACAATCTAGTCAGCATGTTGTTTTTGTTGTTGTTGTTTATTTGTATCTTTTCTTGTGTTATTTCTGAACCCAGTTCTCTTGTTTTTGATTAAACTGCCCCACAGCTGACAAATGGGAGACAAATGTGATGCTCTTGAAACTTGATTTCACTTCTCTGTAAGACTGCTCTTAGTTATTAACCCTTGGTCTTGTTTGTTTGTTGCCTGCAGATGAAGTCACAGGTTACGGACCAGTGTTTGAGGAGCAGCCGGTGGATACCATCTACCCTGAGGAGTCACCCGAGGCCAAAATTACCATGAACTGCCGGGCTAGAGCCAATCCACCTGCCACATACAAGTAACATATGCTCCGCATATACACTACATGCTGTGCATGTTATGTGCCTCTCACCTCTCACAATCCCTCAGACTGTTTTCTGACCTGCTGTCAAACTGCGTGCTCACAAAGATGTTACCTTAATGGTGATGAACAAATAAAATTCTGAAGCAGATTTAGCAAAAATAACTTTTTTTTTTCATTTAATTTTTTTGGACTCAAAATTTAAAGTGTTTTAGATCATCTGTTTCAATTTAGTCGCAAATACATGTAAATTAGATTGCTCTGCATCCCTTAAATCGGTTTCACTGTCAAGGAGCCCAGAATTAGATGTCAGAGGGGAAGGAATTAGCTTTGACCGCAGCTGGCATTGAGTGTTTAAGAGGGTTCATTTATAGTGCACTCTCTTCTGCCTTTCAAAGCATTAAAATTTGTCATTTTTTAATAGAGAAGCCCTCAGTTTATGAAATCTGGTAAACTTACGGTAAAAGATCAGCTTTAGTGCAGTCACTTGTCAGACTTTGTAATGTATGTCAGTGCTTCAGATAAGTTATCTGCTCGTGTTATTCGATGTAAAATCAACTAGAAACAACAAGAAAAAGAACGCGACTCTGACTCCTTTCAAACAGGGCGGCTGTGCTAACCCTGATCGTTTGTGTTGCAGGTGGAAGCTGGACGGCATGGAAATTGACTTGGATGCAGGGGGTAGTCACTACAGTTTAGTAGGAGGAAACTTGGTCATCAGCAAGCCTGATAAGACTGAACATGTGGGTCAATACTCCTGTTTGGCTACCAACACGTATGGCACGGTCGTAAGCAGAGAGGCCTCTGTCCAGTTTGGATGTAAGCTTTCCATTTACAGTCTGATGTGTAAAGCATCTCCTATTTTTAACAGCGCTGCCTTGCTGTACTTTCATGCATATTATGCAAACTGAAATGACAAGGACAACTGGGACAAATCAAATTCAGTATGACAAATATAATTTGTGAAATGCTAATGCGCTCAGAGATCACAACTCATTTCCAAAAGAATCGTTGATCTTTATACAAAACTTACACCATAAGTGTCGTTTTGCAGAGATCTTTAAAACATGTGATGACGGGATGTGATTATTTTCTCTCCCCTTCTCAGATCTCGATCTTTTCTCATCGGAGGAGAGGTCGTCAGTGTATGTCAAAGAGGGACAGGGTGCCGTGTTGCTCTGCGCTCCCCCACCGCATTATCCAGGTACAACATGTGAAGCCTTAGCCTGCTGTTGCTGGATGTTCCTAAAAAGAATGAGCCCTAATATTTTGCAGCATTAACATCTAGTTAATTACAGAAGACCGTAAACAATATAGACTAGAACATAATCCCTTCACAAAAACCCGAAAGAAATCTGAACCCACAAAACTCTGGGACCAAGACAAGTCGTATGGAAAATGAACAAACTTGCTTGCATTGCTTTAAGTTTTACTCTGGTCCTTGACACAGCGACTCTGTCATGTTAAATAATTGTGACCATTCATGCACATATCCTCACTGCTGTTTTCATGAACTTGGTGAACTGAAATGAATTAATCAGATATTTTGTACACTGTTGTTAAGGACATGGTTAGCTTCTTAGCTATTAAGATAAAGAGATTGTTGTCTTCACAAGCTTACCAGATCATTCAGAGTGCCCTTGCTTCACATCCAGCCTCCTTCACTGTTTCAAAAGCAGTGGATAAGCCCAGACTCTTGACTGACAGGTGCCTTTTGCTGTTCCTCTTTCTGTTCAGCCGAGCTGTCATTCCGCTGGATCCTCAATGAATTCCCGACCTTCATCATACCGGACAAGCGACGTTTTGTCTCCCAGATAACAGGCAACCTCTATATCTCTAAGGTGGACTCCTCGGACAGAGGAAATTACTCCTGTATCGCCTCAAGCCCGTCTATTTCCAAGAGTGTCTTCTCCAACTACATCCCCCTCGAGCCTCAGACTGAACGTTAGTACCCCGGTTTCTACTTCTTGTTGTCTATTTGTTGTTGCTTTTGACTCTGATTGTTGCTAAAGTAGTAGTAACAGACTTTTGGGTTCTGCAGCTTAACAGAAAGCACAAATAGAAAATGGAATACAAAATTATAAAAAAGGTTCCAAGAATTCATGCGTAAAATACTGTGTTTAATACCAATTTATGCTTGCAATGCACAACAATTATGTCAGTAAAACGGAGGGATTCAACAGGGATTAAATATGTGTCTACTATAAATAATAATAATAATAATAATAATAATACATTTTATTTAAATAGCGCCTTTCAAAGCACCCAAGGACACTGTACAACAGATAAAAACTGGAAATATACACAATAATAAAAATAGAAGATAAAAGTTAAAGCATACAGAAATTTAAGGATAGGCAATTTTAAACAGATGAGTTTTGAGGGTGGACTTAAAAAGAGAGAATGAACTAATATTTCTGAGGTCCGGGGATAGGGAATTCCAAAGTCGAGGGGCAGAGCAGCTAAAAGCCCTCCCTCCCATTGTAATCAGACGAGCAGAGGGAACAGAGAGAGAAAGAGAAGATGAAGATCTGAGGCAGCGGGATGGGAGCTTCATCTGTAATAAGTCAGAGAGGTACGGTGGAGAGAGAGAATGAATAGCCTTGAATGTATACAGAATTATTTTAAAATGGATGCGAAGTTTAACCGGGAGCCAGTGAAGTTGCTTCAGGATTGGGGAGATGTGGTGGGTAGAAGAAGTCCTAGTAATAATACGGGCAGCAGAGTTCTGGACACGTTGGAGCTTGTTGATAGATTTTTGTGTAAGGCCAAATAACAATGAGTTGCAGTAGTCAATTCTAGAGATAACAAGATTATGGATGAGAATGGCAGTGGCGTGAGGTGTGAGGAAGGGGCGGAGGCGATTAATGTTACGGAGTTGGAAATATGCTGCACGTGTAATATTATTGATATGTGAGTTAAAGGATAATGTGCTATCGAGAATGACACCCAAGCTTTTCACAGAGGGAGAGATAGGGACCAGCGAGTTATTGATGGTGAGAGAGAAGTTGTTAATTCTGGATAGCAGTCGTTTAGTGCCAACCAGAAGAAGTTCCGATTTATTGCTGTTGAGTTTAAGGAAATTGGAGGAGAACCAAGAATTAAGTTCAGCTAGACAGAGGATGAGGGAGGGTGGAGGAAGAGTAGAGTCAGGTTTGGTAGAGAGATAGAGCTGGGTGTCATCGGCGTAGCAGTGGAACTGAATATTATATTTACGAAAAATATGTCCGAGTGGAAGAAGGTAGATGATGAAAAGAAGGGGCCCGAGGACAGATCCCTGGGGCACCCCAGTGGATAGAGGGGAAAGCTGAGAAGTGAAGGATTTTAATTGAATGAACTGAGTGCGGTCAGATAGGTATGATTTAAACCAGGCTAGTGGAGTGTGAGAGAGACCAATAGAAGCTAATCTGCTAAGGAGAATGGGATGAGAGATGGTGTCAAAAGCTGCACTCAGATCAAGGAGAATAAGGATGGAGAGGAGACCAGAATCAGCTGCCATAAGAAGGTCGTTTGTTATTTTTATAAGAGCAGTTTCAGTGCTATGTAGAGGACGAAAGCCAGACTGGAACTGTTCGTAAAGGTTATTATCAGTTAGATGAAGATGGACTTGTGAAGCAACTATTTTTTCAAGGATTTTTGAGAGAAATGGTAGATTGGAGATAGGACAAAAATTATTAAAGTTGTTGGGATCTAGACCAGTTTTTTTCAGAATTGGGGTAATAGCAGCAACTTTGAAGGAAGCAGGAACAGTTCCAGTGGTGAGTGAAGAGTGAATAATAGCAGATATGAGGGGAAGGAGAGGGAGTAAGCAGGCTTTGACGAGGACAGTGGGGATAGGATCAAGCTGGCAGGTAGAAGGCTTTGATTTATGGATGAGATCAGCAATATCAGCTAAGGATGGAAGTTGAAAAACAGAGAGGAAGTGAGAAGGGGGAGAAGTTAGGACAGAGAAGCTACATTGAGCATTAGGGTCCAGGTCTAAGTGTATTTTATGAATTTTATCAATAAAGAATAGCATTAGAGCATCACAGAAGTTAGATGAATAGAGATGAGCAGGCAGAGAATCAGGTGGCCTGTTAAAAGAGTTGAATAGTGAGAAAAGGGTCTTGGTAGAGTTCTCACTTGAGCAGACAATGGCAGAGTAATAAGCAGATTTGGTTTGACTAATACATTCCTGGTAAAACAGAACGTGGTTATTAAACATATCCTTATGAATAGTAAGGCCAGTTTTTTTATAGAGACGTTCAAGCTGTCGGCCTTTAGCTTTCAGTAGTCGGAGTTCAGGGGTGTACCAGGGTGCAGAGCGAGAAAAAAGTACAGTTCTGGTTTTTTGTGGAGCCAGGGAATTTAAAATACTGCTAAGGCTATGATTATAAAAAAGTACCAGGTCCTCTTGAGTAGCTAAGTTGTTAGAAGACAAGCAGCTAGAGAGAGCAGAGGAAAGGATATCAAGATTTATATTCTTGATATTCCGGAAAGAGATAATACGGGGATTGTTAATTACAGAGAGGGTCATGTGAACATTAAAGGAGAGAAGTAGATGGTCCGAAATTAGCAGTTCGTCAGCTGTACAGATGGAGGGGGTAAGTCCAGAACAGCAGACTAGGTCCAAAGTGTGGCCCTTAGTGTGGGTAGGGAAGTTTATGTATTGTTTAAGGCTGAAGCTATCAAGGCAGGATAGAAGGTCCTTGGTAAGGGGATGGTCGCAGTTATCCACGTGGACGTTAAAGTCACCCAGCAATATTATATTAGGGGAGACAGTAGCTAGATTGGTCAGCAGATCGGCAAAGTCACTGATAAAAACAGAATTAAATTTTGGGGGGCGGTAGATGACAGTTATTACAGTTGGGGTAGGTCCTGAAAGTTGACAAACAACAGATTCAAAGGAGCTGTACGTAGGGGCGGACAGCGGCGAGACTTTCCAGTTCTCGCGATAGATTATCGCGAGGCCACCACCACGACCGGACTCGCGAGGTTGGCAGGTGTAAACAAACCCCGGGGGGGTGGAGTCGTTGAGTTGCGAAAAGTCATTGGGCTGTTGCCATGTCTCAGTCAAGCAGAAAAAGTCAAACTTACGGTCTGTTAGGAGATCCTGGATGAGATGTCCTTTGCTCGTAAGCGAACGGATGTTAAGCAGGCCGAAGTTGACAGAAATACTGCCGGACTGGATGAGAGTGTTAGCCGACCTAGGCAGGTCAGTCAGAGCATTGTGGTCCGTTGAGAGCGACCAGAGGTGGACCAGAAGGACTGAATTGGTTTGGAATTATCCTGATGGAAATACCGACGGGAGCCTCGATGTACGTACTTTCGACGGGGGAGGAAAGCAATGTCCGTGTGGAAATGAAGAGCAGCCAACGGCGGAGCGGCTAAAGAGAAGCGGAGCCGGAGGAGCTCATCAGCTGTATATTGATGAAGTCCAGTGCCGAGTCGGTAGATCGATGACATAAGGATCCAGACCCACACTGAAAGTACATAGATCCTGAAAGGCCACATCATGGACAGGAACAGCCGGGTAGGGACACCGGTGGGCCTTAGAAACAGGAGTAAGACAGAAGTCCAGTAGCGTTAACGTTAGCGATAGTGGTGAGTGGCGGCCGGTGAGTAGCGGCAGCCAGTCGCACCAGCGTTCACTCAACCGGTGATGCCACACTTCCTCAGATGTGGTTTTCCTGTATTAATTCTCACATTATTTTGCCAGTGAGGTGTGATTATAGGGCAGGACCTCAAGTGTTGAGAGATGCTTGAAGACAGGAAGTGACTAAAATGCTGCGTCGGCTGCAATTCTTTCCTCCTGTTCCTACTGTAGCACTGTGTTTAATGACAGCGTTGCTTGCTCTAAATGCATTAAGGTCATGTCCCTGGTATTGACTTTTTAAATTAAATTTACAGAACTAAATGAACTCAGTAGTAGACTGACACATGATGCTTGTTTTGAGACAGAGCCAGCTGGCTACAGAGGACAAGAGGAAACATAAACTGTGCCAAAACGAAGGACAGAAACTAAAGAGATGTATGTGCTCTTATTTATTTAGGCCGTATGTTTCTGAACAGCTTGAAGTAATGGGTTCAAAAACCAAACTAAGCAATGTTAACATTTTTCCTTAAGGGGTTTCCAAGAATCCATTAGACGTTTACTTTCATCGCTGTCAAACTCTGAGCTAGTTTTACTTGTGGCAAGCATGTGTTGAATAGTAGAACACAAGCTAGAAGGATTTGTTCCATCAAGGGGGCCGGGGACAGAGCTGAGCAGTTGTTTGGGCTCTCTCAGGCATACATGTATTATGCCGTGTCTTCTGGGTATGATGTTACATTATTTACCTCTATCTAATTTTTATGTGTTTGTGTGTGTGTGTGTGTGTGTGTGTGTGTGTGTGTGTGTGTGTGTGTGTGTGTGTGTGTGTGTGTGTGTGTGTGTGTGTGTGTGTATTTGTCCAGGTTTTATGAATGTGTATACAGAATTTTATACATTCTGTTAATGTGTTTAAGCATGTAAACATGAGTCATGCTTAGGGCTCTAAATAAAGCTTTTATTACATTCTATAGGCATTTCTTTCACTTTAATGCTCTGAGTATATGATTTCACTGTGTCCCATGTGTGTTCATCAGTCAGCAACGGCATTGTTGTTGCTTATATCTTGTGTTTTAACCACCTGATTACTGATTGCTATAGAACAGTGGTTAAACTTAAAGTAACTCAGTTGATAAAGAAACAGCAGAGTGGATGAGACATTCAGAAATCCAGGGCCCTGGATCTAGTCCTGGACCAGAGTTTTTAAACTGCAAATTACAAGTAAGGATACCGAGTAGGAACAGATTAATACTTCTTTGTAAGATTAAAAAAAATGACAAAATTACATTCACAGAAACAAATAACCTAATCACACACACAGTATGGGATATAAGAGTTCCATATATACGCATTATGGTGAATCTGGTGTGAGATTTTCAAAGAAAACCTTGAGAACAAACACAAAATTATTTTAAAGTATTTGTTTTGTTAGCATCTATAAACTGGGTTAAGAATCAGAACACATCATAACTTGTTGCTCTTCCACTCAGGTCCTATCAGGAAATACCCGGCTGACCTAAGAGTCAAGTTCCCTGACACCACTGCTTTGGTGGGGCAGAATGTCACCCTGGAGTGCTTTGCTTTGGGGAAGTAAGTAAGAGAGAATATGGGTAAACAAAAAATGCTAGATTGTAGAATTTCACACTAGCCAGCTATGTAGAGGTAATCCGCAATAAAAACGACTCTTAAAGGAAAGTTTAAGTGAATATGAACTCAGTTTCAGAGGCTGTTCTGCTCCGTTTACAATGAAATCAGATCCAAACATATCATTCTGTGAGCTCTCAAAGTTCTACAGCTGCTGACAAATGCTCATGAAGTCACATGATTTACAACCCATGTTTCAGAATGATAAGTATAGTGGAGCATGCAACAAGCGTTACAACTTATGCCTGCTCGTGCATTATTTTCCCCTGTGTGCCCTTTTCAGTCCTGTCCCTGAGATCCGCTGGAAGAAGATAGACGGACATCTGCCGTCAAACCACGAGGTGCATATGACGGGGACTCAACTGCATCTGTACAACGTGCAATTTGAAGACGGTGGCACCTATAAGTGTGAGGCGATAAACTCGAAAGGAAAGGACTACCACACCGCTCGCGTGTCTGTGGAAGGTAATTTGAAATTTTCTTGTCTTAACTTATACTGTAGTTTTCCAAAGTCTTTATCAGTTGTATTAAATCTCTCCTAGGTGTGCTTTATGGGATAAACTCGTCAGCACTGCTATTATTAGCACTGTCACCAGACAGGGTAAATCTTAAGATTTTCCTCAAACCCCTTATCTAAATGTTCTCACTTGCAGCTTTTCCAGAGTGGGTGGAGCACATCCGTAGCACTGAAATAGACCTCAGGAGCGACTACACCATGTCCTGCAAAGCCAGTGGCAAGCCTAATCCACACATCCGCTGGCTGAAAAATGGAGAACCGGTATTATTCAGACTCATAGATTGTTATTGTCTTGTAACTGTGAATGCAAATGAGCTATGACTCTAAAATGCTCAGAGCCCTCTCGGTGGCTGTCTAGATCTCGTCTCTGTTCGGTATGCAGCCAAGGGATGTTACAGGAGCACAGCAGAGACAGGAAGCTGGCACTGTGGGTACACATGGTGTCAGGAGAGTTCAATAAAAAGCACCTTTTGTTTTTGAGCAGGTGCCAGCATGTGTTGTGTAATGCTCCATAGAAGCAACTGTCATCAGGCTCAAAAATGCTCTAGAGAGCAGCCAGTGACAGAAATGTGGGGGAGGTTGCTGGATGTATCATTATGCATTAATGAAATCCTCTGCCAGGCAGCTGAACTGCAGTAGCCATCATGTCAGCCATCATCACTTTAATTATGGCCATTTGCTTTGTAACAGAACTCAAACATTATGGGAAAAGATGCTTTATTTTGTTTTACTTTGCACTCCACAGGTTGACAGGAAAGAGATGAGATTCAGCAGCTTGACATTTGATGATTCAGGGATGTACCAGTGCATAGCAGAAAATCGTCACGGAGTCATTTATGCCAGCGCAGAGTTGCGTGTCTTTGGTGAGTCAAACAACTATCACAACACCCACGGCTGTGTCACGTTTCACGCTAACTAATAGATGCTTATTATGACATGGTGACTGTGCTTAGCCAGAATATGTATGTGTATATATATATATATATATATATATATATATATATATATATACATATATATATATATATATATATATATATATATATATATATATATATATATATATATATATATATATATATATATATATATATGCGTGCGTTCCTGTGTTTAATCTCCGCTCTACCATGTTTGAGATGAATAACCGACACTGTCACTCCTCAGACTGTGCTCCCACATTTGAACACAACCCAGTGAAAAGAGTGCTGGCAGCCAAAAATGGCCGGGTGGTGATTGAGTGTCGACCCAGAGCGGCCCCAAAGCCCGCCTTCTCCTGGAGCAAAGACACTGAGCTGCTTTCCAACTCTACCAGGTGAACAGTCTCTTTCTGTTTGCCTCGAATCTGTGAATATTTTATACATTTGTATTCATTCACAAAGGCTGGTTTACCAGAGAGTTCCTTTGTTGTTTTAATTCCAATATTCATCAACCATAAACTGTTTTCAGTGACTGCCTGACACATCCGGGTTACATTTATCCATGGGGAAGTATTTGGGAATAAAATGTCATTTGGTGCTGACTTAGTTGTGAAAAATGTACACTGGCTTGATTTTGGGGATCTAAATAATCTCTAGATCTTCTAAACCGACTAAATACTGTCCACAGAAAAATTCTTTCGTCTTGTTGTTTGTCAGCTTTGCCATCACCAGTGGCTAACATTAAGCTCATTCTCAAGATTAGTGTGGCCGGCCTGGTGTGTAAAACCCTGTGTTGTGCTCCTCACTGGCAAAACAAGCCTAATCTGTAAGCTCTGAGACCCCCAACAACTTTTCTCCCACCCTAAATACTTCAGAGTGGGACTCACTTGAAGGAGGAGCAGGAGGGAAGTTATTGTGGAACATATGCATCCTAATACTCTGGGTGGGGGCAGAGTGGCAAGGCTGGCAGGCTGTCTCTCATGCACTTATATGAAAAAAAAAATGAATCAAACACTGCTGCCTTGCTGTTAGTACAAGCTTCCAAAAGTTCTCCTCCTTTCTTTTTCCCTTGGCAAACTCAATATCCATTAAGGAACTGACACATATTCTGAGTACTTTCATATTTTTTTAATAGTCCACATATCCCTGGACTACACACTGGGCTACTGACCTTCATATTGTGCTAATAATTTTACACTGCATAATGCTTTCTCCTGAGTGTGTGAACTATTACTTCTGGTTTCTCCACAGGGTGTTCATCTGGGAGGATGGAAGCCTGGAGATCCTCAATGTGACACGAGCAGACGAAGGCAGATACACCTGCTTTGCAGAGAATGACCGGGGCAAGGCCAATAGCACCGGCGACCTGTTGGTTATGGGCAAGTTCCAGCTGAAGAACAATGTTTAATGCTTCTCTTTGTATCCCTGATGTTTCCAGGACAGCTGTGACTTGCTTTGACTGATGTCAACCTTAGCTGGCAATCATTCCTGCCACTCTCAGTCCCACCAAGCAGTAGCGACCTCCAAATGTCTGCTATCGTTGAGTTATGGCCCTCTTTGCAGGCTGATAGCAAGCTTTCGTGGGACATTCAGTCGTTACCCAAGGGCAATGACACGAGGTTGCTTCTTTAGATTCGGCTTAGCCCCCACACGTTTCAGTGAAAAAGAAGAAGAATAAACTGGGATTGTCTGATAGAATTAAGAAAAAAAAATCCCCAGAGACTGATATGAGCTTTGTTTTCCTTGTTGTTTGTTTTCTTTAGATATGCAGTCAGAGCTGTCAAGCTTTTTATTCTGTGTTTTTACACTTAGCTCGGTTGGTATGGATGTGCAGCTCTTTTCTGCCCTCTTCTGGCTATTTTTGATATTTCAGAGTTCTCGCTTTTTTTTTTTTACACCCCAATCAAATACTCTACAGTTGATCATCTTTGAACTGTTTAAGTCTATTTTTTTATATAAGGAATCTGCTCTTTCTTTGATTTTCATTTAATCAAATTACCCACGAGTTAAATAACTGACTCTTTTTTATAATCCCTGAGACCTGTTTATCTTCCTGTTTTTCCCCACAGACTCTACGAAGATCACCTTGGCACCATCTAATACTGACGTTAAACTGGGAGAGAATACCTCGATGCAGTGCGCAGCATCACACGATCAGTCTCTAGATATCACCTTCATCTGGTCCCTAGATGGCCGAGTCATTGACCTGCACATAGACAGCCAACATTACGAACGCACCACAGTGAGACATCATGTTGTTCCATTTATTGTTTTTGAATAACCCAGGTTTGGCCACAATTGAAAACTGAAAAAAATCCCCTTGACCTAGAGTTCACGCACATCCTAAGCATATCTGAGGTCAGGTTGATGCAATACGTGGAATACCTGGTATGGAAAAGTACAGTCGGATATAAATGAACATGACTCTAAAATTCATTTCACATACCTTCCTAGGCGGGAATAGCGCACAGTATATCCGTTTAATGGCAATTTCTGCTAACATCTGTTACTGTTGACATGACCCGCTCTCTCTCTCTGCCTCTTAAAGGCACTAACCATAAGCTAGTGGTTAGCTTTTCTCATTTGTCACTCCGCCTGCTAGGCAAACACTATTATGACTGTGATTGATGACATCCTGATTTTTGCATGCAGGGATGATTTTCCCCTCGTAAAAACAGGGTTCAGTTCCATTTGATACTGTTTGTGTGGCATTAGCAAGACTGCTAGTTTGATGTATTTTTAAAGTTGAATCTCATATTCAGTCAGAACGTTGACTGTTCAGTGTGCTGAGCTCGACATTTGTGAATGCGAAAAGAGGCTTTGTTTAACTCCCTGCCCAATTCACCTCGATTGCTTCAGTTACTAGACTGATACTAATGTGCCATTTATCCATATTTTATGATGTTTGTCAGGCTGATGCATAGTGTATACTTCTTCTAAACTTAAGCATTGTCTCTTGTGTTGTTTTGATCAGAATGGAAGCTCGAATGGCGAGCTGCTCATCAAGAATGTTCAGCTGAAACATGCGGGACAGTACACCTGCACCGCACAGACCCCTGTGGACAATATCACTGCTTCTGCCCACCTGGTTGTAAGGGGTGAGTCAAGAGTCATGTATGTAAAATGTCTCAAAGCATTCAGCTAACTAAACAAACACATAATGTATAGTATCTATGAAAGACAGATTTGTTTTGTTATTTCACATGATATTTATGTAATTTTTCTGCACAATTCTCACAGTCTTAGTGTGTGTGGGCCTCCGTTGGCAAACAGTCACATATTCCCATGCACTAATCAGGATTAAGTTACATTACAACATGTTACCTAAAGTCAAATGGCAGCTGGTGCATTTTTATGCACTGTCAATCACATCTGACAAAATAAGCCTGCAGGGCCCTGTCGAAAAAGATTAGCTCATGTTTTTGAGTCTTAAACTCCTATGTTTAATGGTTGTTGCTCATTTATGTATGTTTAATATTACAGGAAAAATTAGCATCCAAATATTTTGCTGCCTTGATCATGCAGACATTGTCAAAATAAAGCAGAAGCTTAAATGACAAAAAACCACACAATTCAAACAAAAGTAGAAAAAAACCCTGGTTCCTTCTGCTAAATTTCAATGTTCCCAGGCTCTTGTCGTTAGACCTTTAACATGCAGGTAAAAAGTGCACATATGTTAAAAGAACGAGGCTCAAAGACAGTACAAGTACTGCATTTTGTGCAGCGCATGTTTAAAGAGAAGTAAATCTCTCCCGAGCAACCAGACCGTAGAACCTTTTTTGCCAGATAATCTGTCAAACCCAAGACTGCATGCTAACAAAAGTGAGGGAGAAAATGTTTGAAAAAGCCGATGAAGGAAATGCCTTGTGTCCTCAAGCATAAGACAGAACACTTAAGCTTCTACTGGTTCCACCCTGAAAAGGTCAGACTAACTTAGTCAGATACCAAGTGGCATTAGCATTTCTGCTATGGGACAAGTATAAATGCTGGTGGCTTGCCTCAAGATGGCATTGCTTGGCTGCACGGTGGCACACTGCTGGTCATATTTATCCGAAACAAATTGCTATGTCCACCCAGTCCCAAGTAAGATGAATTGTTTTATAGGAAAGTTTGTGCTTGTTGCTATGGTTGCACAGACAAAGTAAAAATTTGACCTAAAAAGCAATGTTTTTAGTACAGTGCCAGCTCTGACCTGTTTATATTCCAAGCGTAATGCCTCGGGATGAGTATATAATGAATCAGTGATTTCAATCTCTCAGCACGGTATTTCAATGAGGACAGCTGCTGATTTCTAAACTTGCTCTTCCAACCTCATATAGATGTAAACATACACAAAGCAAACACTGTCACTTTTTCAGAGGTCTCTGTGTCTTCTTTACTGTATTTCAGATTGTGGATGATTCATCGCACTTTGTTTTCACCTTCTTCTTCTTCTTGATGACTGAGAACTTGTCTTGCAGTGCTTTCCTCAGCGCTTGAAACAGGCTCCAGTGCTGGAGGACAAAGGATCTTTTTAGATAGGAATTCTAACAGTGAATTGCTTGCCAGTGATCCCTGGTGTGTCTTGGGTGTGCTGCTGCTGCTGTTGCTTTCAGAGCAGGTGTTGACAGATGGCCAGGTGAACGCACAGCGGCTGACTGTGACGTTTCCCAGAGTGTAACCAAAGCACAGGTCCGGGGCTGCTCCTAATGGAGTGCCAAATGCCAGCAGCCTGGGGCGCAACGAGGGAGAGATGAAAGACAGCCATTTATCATGGCAGATGAGGAAGCAGATCTGCTTGAGGAGAGTGTCCAAGCTCAAAACACAGCTCTGCACCTGTAGCCTGTTATTAGCAGGGATTAAAGATAGGCTGCGGAGCTGTTTTCATGTGAATGTATGCGTGCGTGTAAACAGAGTAATGTTAGGAGTCTTGGAGCAATGTTGAAGTGTTGCTGTGAACGAGGAAAACTATTTACAGACTTTGTTAAACTCTGGATTGTACTCAAGGACTCCTCCATATGGGCTCCAAACTGTAAAAAGCTAAAGTGCAGTGTTTTATTCCTTACATTAGATTGTAACAACTAAGCCTTCTCTCCTGACTCTTGGAGGCGAGGGTAAGCTTAAGGCCTGTCCGGCTTTTGGCTCTCTAATCGCCTTAGTTCTCTCGGCTCACATTCATGATTTGGAAAAAAGTAAATTCTGGCTGATTTCTGATGCTGTGGGTTGGGAGTCTAACCCTGACACAGTCTGGGTTTTCTATTAAGCCATTTTTTTAAGTTCCAAAGGAAGAATCAAGAGGAGCATTAGGACCAAGAGAAACACTGGATTGTAGAGCTTTTGCTTAAGCTTTAGTTCATGTATGTCAATGGGCTTCTAAGCTCTAATGCCTTAATCCATCAGTCTTTGCTGATGTCTTTTAAATAAAACTCTTAAAAAAAGGGAAATGTAACGGCTTTGATGTGCAGTATTTCATATGCACCTAACATTAGACATCTTGAAAGTTTGTAAAGTTTTTAAACAGCTCAGGGTCTAAACTGAGTTTCTTTCCAGTTTGCATGTAGGAGACTTATTGACCGCTTGAGGAAAAAGTCAAAGTGAGCATTTGTAGGGATTCCTGCAGCCACATTTATGTTTGCCTCCCTTCTAACAATAATTTAAGCCTTCTTGTTATTCTTCTCTTTGCCCAGGTCCTCCTGGTGCTCCAGGTGGGGTGCGAATAATAGAAAAAACAGACAAAAGTGTAACGTTGCAGTGGAGCCGTGGTGCAGACAACCACAGTCCGATCTCCAAATATATCATCCAGTACAAGGACCAGTTCTCAAACGATGTCTGGAAGAATGCCACTACATGTAAGAGCTCGAGCGTGCTTGTTGGTAAAATAAACACTGCTACCGTAATGCTGAGCTGGATCTGGTGTTGTAATATTTGTGGTCATGCCACACAATGATACTATAGGCCTACAAGGTGGTTAATGTCTCTTACAGATGGCTTAAATATACTTTAGTTATGCTTCGGTGAATTAAAACATAGGATGGGTTCCCAAAATAGAACTGCACGTTTGTTTTAAGGATACAACCGGCATATAATATTCAACCGTAGAGAGCAATAGCACTAAAATGAACTTGTCTTTCTATAGTTCCTGTTAATGTAGAGGGGAACGCCGAGATGACCACAGTGGTGGACTTGATTCCCTGGACAGACTATGAGTTCAGGGTCATTGCTACTAACACTCTGGGAACAGGAGACCCAAGCAACCCATCGCCTATTGTTAAAACGCTGGAAGCAGGTAAGATTGTTTTTTGACTTTGGACATCTAAATATAAGAAGGAATAAAGAATCGGAGCAACTTAATAGGTCAAGAAGTGGAAGGGAAAAAAAGAGATGTGGTACTACAGTCCAGCTTTCCGTTCTGTTATTTATTCATCATCATTCTATTATTGCACTGTTTACTTACGTTAAGTATCACTGGAGAAATGAGTCAGCATAAATCCCATCATGCCGCGCTTTCTAGTGCAGAAAACTCACCACACAAACCTCCACAAATGAGCACTTTGGTGAAACTGTATACTGAAATTCAATTATAAAATGGGAATCACAGACTTACAGTAACCTCTCTTGAAAAAATAATCACAAGTTGAAAGTGAGCTACTAGACTCAAGGCAAACAGAAGAACTTGTCCCTCTCTCTGGCTCCCTGAATGGCAACGTTCCCACGTGGACATTTAGGTGTTGCGTTTGGCACAGGAGAAGACACTGATACCGCATTTGAAGAGGAAGGATGTTAGAGCAACATTGGCAGGGCTAGGTTACAGCCTGTGTGGTTTGGCTTTGTTTGCGTGGATTCATAGCAATGTGGGCTCAGAGTTTTGCTGTTGCCGTCTCATTGTAGTTCCTGTGGTGGCGCCCTCAGATGTTGGCGGGGGTGGAGGGGCTAGCAGAGAACTGACCATCACATGGACGGTAGGTTGGGACTTTCCACTGGGTAAAGTGGGAAGATGGGTTACATGTTTATATATGAAAACTTGCTAAAAGATGTTTCGTTTTTAGTTCAATTTGTAATAGTCACACTGACATTTAGATTTACATTTAAAAGTGAGTGGGAAGCCATGTGGTCAGTGTTTCAGAAATCCAACAAATTATTAAAATGAGTTTGAAAAAGGGCACAGAAAGACCAGATAATGCAGATGTCTGCTCAGGATTTCAGTTATTCAGGTCCTCGTAGTCTTAAATGCTTCAGCTGAATCTTTTTTAGGCTCTTAAAGATGTGTCACTTCTTCAAATTAAGCCCAAGAAAAGATCCAAAGATTTTATTGTGTTGTTTATTATTCACCACATGTGCAGCACATACAGGAGAGCTTATTGTTTCTTTCTCACTGTAGTATAAAAGAAGAAATAAGAAAAGATAAAAGGACACTCCAGGGCATCTATAAAAAGCGGCAGTAGTGCAAATACAGTAACAGAGATGTACGGCGATATATAATATAGATATAAATATATAACTACAGCAACTTCTGAGATGTACATGGACAGTAGTGCAAATTCGAAAAAAGGCCAATTACACTTAAGATAAGTAATGCAGAATTTTTAAACTGGTAATTAATAAAGCACAATGATAGGTTTTCAATTGCTTTGTTAATCAGAACAACGAGCGTACCACAGATCATGCAGTAGAGAAGACGGGAATGATAAAACGATCGCTATCGTGAACAAAAAAACAACTCAGCGACTGAACTAATTCATGGTGTGTTGCTTCTCTGCTGCAGCCGTTGATAAATTAGCTATGGCTAAATTGTATTTTTCTTGGCTGCAGCATGACCGTTCAATTCCAGAGCAGCTCGAGGACGAGATGATATGTTTATCTTGCAGTGCATGTGCGATGACAAAGACACGGTGTCCACAAAGGAAATGAGGTGTGATGATAGAGAAGGATGAGCCAATTGTGTCGTTGCTGTATATAAAACAGGTGCCTTACACAGTGCAGTCACTGTATTAAATTCTATTTAAATATCATCTGATTTGTGAAATTTGATTTTTTTTAAGTTAGGCTATTTTTTACTTTGCTATAAAAGCTGGTCAAGAGTGACATGTGTTAAATAAAACATTTGCCAAATGCCATTTCTCAATTTATTATTCATTTTGTCAACAGCCTGTGAAGCCAGAGTACTACTATGGGCCTAATTTTGGCTACATTGTGGCCTTCAAGCCCCAAGATGAGCAAGAGTGGAAACGGGTGGCAGTAGCCGATCCCCAGGCCAGGCGTTACGTCCACAAAGCCTCTGACATCCCACCTTTGACAGAGTTTCAAGTCAAAGTCAAAGCGTTTAACGTCCAGGGAGAAGGACCCTACAGCCTAACAGCCATCATCTATTCTGCACAAGACGGTGAGCGGTTAAGAGATTCAGCCCTCTCATCTGTAACAGGGAAAAATGTGCTAAAGTGATCTCAAAACAGCATCGCAGATCAACCTGGTTCTGTTTTATTAGTGTCAGAGAATGAGGGATTGCTCAGTCCTGCTAGTCAGTGCGCCACTGTGAAGTAGGATCCTTTTAATATTAGCTCTCATGTATAATAATGAGAAATATTAATACCCCTTGAAAGTGAACCCATCGTCCCCCCTTCTCTTCTCGGGTTCCTTGTTGGGGGATTATTATGATCTACGTAGCATGAACCAGAAAGCTGATAACTCACCCAAAGATGCAAAGCATTTAGCAAGTTATTAGCTTCCACTGACAAGCAGTTGAGATAACCACTAGAAACTCAAGCATGATGGGTGACAGAGATGCTCCTGCTGCCATGGTAACACAATCAGGAAACGGTTGCCTGGTGGGGGTGTATGATTTTTACGGTTACGCCTTCAAAGTGAGCCGTCGCCGGGCAAATCTGTGACCATAGTTGCGTGCAGGCTGGTTGCGCATGCATACAAACCATCTTCCTCAGAGTTTGCCTCTGTTTACAACGTGGCGACAGCATGGCAGTTTAGCATTTTAGGACAGTTTCCTGGCAAGAAAAGACTACACACAGGGTTTAAATGTTCCATAAGTCGTGGAATAGTGTCTGATGGCGGATCAAGAGAAATGCCACTGAGAGAACAAAAAGCAAAAGAAGCCAATAGATACGTATGAAGAAATATAAGCTAATGTTTAGTATAGTAAGTCTGTGTATGTTAAACTAAATATTTAAAAATTTTGGATTGCTTTGTGTTTGATTAAAAAAAGAAAACAATGAATGTAATTTTTTGACATCCTTAAAACATGGGTCTTGTAGTGAATATAAATCTGTTCTCTGGGTTTCTTTTTAGCTCCATCTGAAGCTCCTGCAGTTGTTGAAGCCAGAGCTCTCTCTGCCAAAGCTGCCACTGTGTCCTGGATGCCCCTCTCATATAATAATTTAGATGGATACCAGGTCAGTAGAAACTTTTATGAGGCTTGATCACAGTAGTAGTCATCACTTTAGCTGATTCAAACACCTCCATTTGTGACTGCAAACTTACTTTAAGCACCTCTAAGGAAAACCACAATCAATTTAACTCCATAAAAGCAAACATCCATACAAACATATTGCTTTAAATATAAAGACGTGCTTTTCTCCAGCATTTCTCAAAAACTGTTAAACTGATACTTACATTTAATAAGGTTTTCACTTGTACAGAGCGCTTTGAAACCAAGATGGTATCCTTGCAGTCTCACCCATGCGTCTTTGTTTCCCAGGTGAAGTACTGGGAATCTGGTCAAAGTGAAGGGCAGGCCGAGACGATTGCCGTGTCTAGCAGGGAGAACCACACTAAACTAGAAAACCTGAGACCTTACACAGAGTACATTATTGAGGTTCGAGGCTACAACTCTGCAGGATATGGGCCACCCAGCCACCACTTCCGGGTCCTAACCAAGAAACCCCGTATGTTGCTCTTTACAGTAGTTTATCATTAACTAACAGAGAAGTGCTTGGAAAACAGTTCAGTGTTGTCTGTAAGAACAGTGCATTCTGCACACAAGATTTGAGCCATTTAAAAATAAACATATTCATGATTGCTTTGTTTTAACTTCACCAGCACCAGACCGAGCCCCCAAAATAATAGCTAAAAAAGTGAAGGGCCAGTCAATAAATATTGCCTGGGAACAAGTGGAACCGATGGCTAATGAGTCCTCAATAGAAGGGTACCGAGTGAGTTTCATCTTTTCATCATTCTTGTTTCATCTCTTAAATAAAAAAAATAGCTGCTGAGACCCTTTTCGTTATTTATTAATATGCATTAAACATATGTGCATACGCAGGTACTATACAGGCCAGAGGGCCAAACCACAGGCACTCTGTACAACACCTACAAGCGAAACATTGATCTTCCCCTACCTCCAAATGGGAACTATGTGGTGGAGGTCCGGGCACACACAGAAGGAGGAGATGGGGCTACGACCACAGTCCAGATCACAGGTAATAAAGTGATTTTGAGTTGATTTAAGATCCCTAGTTTCCTAAGTTGGCTTTTGTGTTTAATTCTGTCAACATGGTGTCTGATTGTGCTTAAATGGAAGAACGTATGTGGCTTAAAATACCTGAAAGAACAAATTTAGAAGAGATAAACATTCCTTCAAATTCCTTTTGAATTGTTATCTTTTAAGATTAAATTACTCTTATTCCATGAAACTAATCACCCATGAAAATTCTATTCCATCACCACCCAGGTTTAGTTTCACTCACAGGAAAAAAATAAGACTTAAGTAATTTGATGACATTTAAAATCCATATTCCTGTGGGGAAAGACACACACTTCATTCCTGACCTGCCAGTTTCTGGTGGGATTACAGGTTCAGAGTATGCAGTAGGTTATCATTTGTCACAGCTAGAGGGTTCCCATGGGCCAGAGCAGAGCTGTCACTTCTGGTTATATACTTTAGATTGGAAAGCTAAGATGGCCCGTGACTAAAGCCTTGATAGCCCGCTGACTGGATCCTCTCTCTGGCTGATGGACTGACGGGGCAGGCCGACTGCATAGAAGAGCTTAAGCTTCTGTAATTGATCTTGATGAGAAGAGGAAACCCCTCCTGTGGTTTTCCTTATCCCTTATCATTCAGTCCAGACCCCACCTGACAGCGTGATTTCACAGACCGGGAAATTTCAGCCGTGAGGGATTTTAAGTGCAGGGCACTGACAAATAGAAGGGCATTTAAGGCATTATCCACACAGATGGGGTATATCACACTTCACACTCCAAACATGGTCTTGAGTTTGATGGTTGAGGATTGGTGGGGAGTACAGTATTTCAGTATTTCCAGATGTTGATAACAACAATAATAATAACGTTCCTGTTCCATCTTCTATGTTTGCAAGTTACCAAAGTGTTGCAGTGGCTTATGAAAGCAAATACTAAGACAAAGACAAAATATATAAAAATATAATTAAAAGCATACTGGTAGGTGTCATTAAGATTACTTACAGTTTATGGACAATGAACAGTTTGATCACCTAGCAGGTTGAAACTGATTTTGCAAACACAACAGTGACACTCAGTGTCTTGGCACGGTTAGGGGTGATGTGCAGTCTCATTGTTGTTGTTGTAGGTTCCAGCTATTGATGAAGGTATACCTACATTTCTCCTTCTCTGTCAGGTGGGGGTGTCTCGGCCGCCCAGTCTCTCAGCGTACTCTCCCTGCTCTTTGTGGCTCTCCTCTGCCTGAACCTCTGAATGTAGCGCCATCTTTGTCTTCACTTCCTGTGAAGGAGACTCCTGCAAGGACTTTAAGCCTCTTTCCACAATCTTTCAGTTCCGCCCTGTAATCTGGGATGCCATGTTCTGGCTCTTTCCTCTGGAATACGTTTGTGGAAACGGACACAGAAATGGAAAAATTGGAAAAAGGACAAAGACATTCCTTATTTATCCACAAAAATGGCCTCTTTGGAGGAGAGTCAAAGGAGTTCTGTCAACTTTAAAAATATGCCTTATATAAATGACTGCACTTATCCTTCACAGCAACTTGTTTTAAAACGTTCTGGAAGTGCAAATGCTGCACTTTTGATAGGCTGGCTGTTTGGTCATTTTAAATCACAACGCTGTTCTTTCTTATTATAAAGATGCTGTATGTTTGGTCTGTGACGTTCTGGAAAATTCTTCCTACAGTGCATTCCATAATATAAGGTAAACAAGTAACTGTGAAGGGTAAGTGTATGAGTTTATAAAAAAATATCTTCATGTGTTTCATGGCTTGCTGTTCGGTGGATTTTTTTTTCTTAAATTAAGTACACCCTCTGTTAACGAGATACAGTCAAATCAAATCTCAACCGCCTGCATCCTTTCAGACGCAGGTAGAGAAATGAGCAGATGATGCCATGCTGAAAAGTAATCAGTAATTGATATTGTTTTACTGTCTAGTATAACAAGGTTTTTTAAAGAGAAGTGGATTGGTTTAACCATGCAATTGCTGCTTACCTCCAAACCGTAACATAAGCTTTACTAATACCTGTGCGCATGTTGATGAAGAGACGATTGAAATGGCTCAGAGTGTTCTGATTCTGGCACATTTATATCCAAATACAGAATCCATTGGAACCAACCCACAGCAGCAGGAAGTGCCAACAACGTCTAAAGGAAGTTTAAAATGTAAAACTGCGGCGAACAGTGTGTGACTGTGATGAAGGCTTTGCAGAAACATTTAGATTGATGTTCAACCGAGACTGAAAGACATCGCCCGTGATCTAAACTAAATCTACTTTGTTTTGACTGTATCATTAGGACCTCAGTGGTACCACCTGGTGCTTTGTAAACGAATGTTGGCATTTTATTTAATGTGATCAGTTTCATTTAATATCTCTCATTTATGGCTTTGAGTGTGAGTCCCTATTAACAGTGAGAGTGAATGGTAGCGACGCTCATGCCCTCCTATAATTGTGCAATGTCTGAATTACCTGTGGCTACTTTATATTTTCTAACAGGATCATTGCATTAGCACCTGTTTTCATTCTCTAAAAATCAGAAGGTAAGCAAAGCCATCCGAGTCAGCTGTAAGAGCTCATCCAAAGCTCACGATGTTATTCTGAATACATTTTTGTCTTTTTATTAACATATGATCAGAGATATATAAACATTGTCATTTTTTTTGTTTTTTAATATTATATTTGTATGTCTCCGCCCAGCTCTGGTTGGACAGTTTCAGAGTTTATTTCTCTCAACTGGAGGAGCAAACGGTACATTTTGAGTTCCTCTGATTTCTCTCTTGTGTGACTGACGTTGGTCATGCTTCTTACATTGTGACGATATCAATGTCCACCACAAAGTGCTTTTTCCTGACTTTTCTTCATGCCACAAAACATAAAAAAAAGAGTTGCCAAATGCATGAATGCCTTGAACTTTGACATTTTTGGAAGAAGCAGCGGCTCAAAATTATAACATGCATGAGATTGGAGAGCAAGTGGTACATTACTTTGCAACACTTCCACATCATAGCGACTTCTCGGCCTCTCGGCTTCATGTGAAACACATTCCATACCTGAGTGGCATCCCTTTACGTCAGAGAAGGAGTAGATCCTAGACTAATATGTTCGTTAGCTGCTAAGCGAGAGAGAAAATCTTAAACTGACTAAAGGAATCTCACTCATTTGAGTTCAGAAGTGGTCCCGCAGTCTGGTACATGCAATGGCTGCGATTTGATAGTATCATTGGTGGCTGTGGCAGCATGTTTGGCTGCCTCCTGGAATTCAGTGCTTCGTTGGACATGAATGGCATATATGAGGGATGAAACTGAAACCTCTCATTGGCTGGACAAGAAACAATAAAAGTGTAGTTAACTATACATTCATATACTGTTCTGCTCTTTTCTTTGTCATTCTTGCAGCAGCTGCTCAGTGAATGCTCATCAACATGCCCCAAAAATGACTTGTACTGCTTTTCAGTTGATTATTTGAAATGATTTACTATTACAGGTCCATAACATGGCATCAAAAAAAGTGTCGTTTTTCAAGTAAAAGTACCACGGATAAATACAAACTCTTTATTTATAGGACAGGCATTTCACAAGGAGGATAGCAGACTTTCAGCTCTAAAATGCTCTATAAAGTAAGAGAATCAAAAGCATCATCTGTCATGTATAGGCATGTTCTTGTCAGTTTCTGTGTGTGTCCCCCTTTTATCTAGAGAAAAAAAAAGCTTTTCTTTACAAAAGCTGGTACCAAATATATCAGAGATAGTGTTTCATTCTGGCCTCCATTACAGATAAGGCCTGTTCCACTTTTTCAAGGAGAAACAGCTGTTGGAGTTGTGTGTCCTATCAGGTATTGAGCAGATGAAAAGTAAATTGTTATCACTTCTTTTCTTGGATTAGGTCGAATTCTTTTTGGGGTTTTGGCCATCTTGCTGTTTCACCCAGGGTTCTTAACAGTTTTTTACCCCTGTGAAATCAGAGAGAGAGAGAACAAAAGACAGAGATAACCTTTTTTTCTGCCATGATTTAATGGCTTATCAGTCCAAGCATATGGCCTCTGTGACAGGTGGCCGTGTAACACTTTCCACAAAACACACATACAGCAATTGTTAAAGTCTGGTGCTGTGCTCTAGAGGAGTCCTACTGCTCTTCTAGATCACAGCAGGAATCATTTAAATGTAGCAGCACTTTTTTAAAACAGATTTACACAACAAAGTGCTACTATTTCATTTGCTGAAATGGTGGTGGGAAAAAAAATAAAACGTGCATTTCTGGAGAAAGGTGTGCAGTCCCTGGACAGATTGCACTTTTGCCTTTGTAAATCTACGCAGTTCTTTCACAGCTCGGAAAACACAAAACACACTTTAAAGCGGTGCAACAGCTGACTAGAAACAGAATGCATTGCAGGGAGATCTGAAATGTGATGCTGTGTGAGATGGCTGCTGCATGCCATGCTGCATGGACTAATGTAGTTGTCTATAAACTGCATTGCCAGTGCATCGCACCCCTGAGACTATTTTCACTATTGTAGAACTACTGTAGTGTACTAATAAGCAAAGAAAATTTATAGTGGAGGAGGAGCAAACTGATAACTGCAATCATCATTTGGACTGCCTAATTGAAAAGCTGGAGGGAGAGTTAATTGTTTCAGACTATGCGGGATATTGAGCGACCTCTGTTGGAAAAGGTTAGTAACACATGAAATCACATTACAATTAAGAGAAGTTGCACAAAACTGAGAGAAAATACGCAAAATAAAATACCAACATGATGAGGCTCACTTATATATGACAGGATAACGAATTGACAAATCAAATAATCAAATAAGATTAAATAACTATTGCGCATCATACATAACTGGTATTAAATTCATTATATCGACTGTGAAGAGAAAAAGTTACAGAGATATCGACCCTGTCCAGAAACAGCAGGAAGTCAGGAGGTTGAAGTTTGCTGTTCACATTTGTCATGTGCTGAAAAAAGTGGCGCAGCCCATCAGCTCAGCGAGAGCAACCCAGATCGCTCAAACTTTTCAGTGCGCGCACGCCTTCATGTGTCCAGACTTGTAAATTGAAATAACTTCGTCCGAGCTCGTTGTTCCGCGTACAAAAGTTGCCCAGGCAAACTATGTGCGCTGATTGCCCGAGTGCTGGTGTGGAGAAGGACCCAGAGAGCCAAGTTTTAACCCCAGGCGGGATGGAGTCGCAAACAAAGCCACATCGCGGTGAAGGTGTTTGTCAGAGAGGATGCGGTCTCCTGCTGTCCGGTCTGGACGTAAGTAAAGGGGAGCACTGCTGTGTGGAGGCGCTCCGCACTGTCGCCGATGCTTTGGAGGAGAGAAGCGTAACTTTGGAACACGAAGCCCGGATAGCGAGGCTCAGGTGGAACAGGAGGGAGCAGTGCCTTTTAGCCCAGGTGTCAACTCTGCAGAACCAGGCTCAACTCGACGCACTCAAGTACCAAAGGAGGCTTAACCAGTACTTGGTGCACATCCGCAGTATTGCAGAACAGTTAGCTGGTTACTGCAAGGTGAGAGGTGATTTCTCTAAGGCTATTTTGTGTAAAAAATGTCATTTATCAGTTGAGAAACACACAACACTGTGGGACTTTTTTTTGTTGTTAAATGTGTGTTTGTGTTGTTTTATTTGACTGAATCAGAGTGACTCCAGCCTAGCTGCTGACATGGAGAGCAAGGTATCAGATAATGAGGAAATGGCACAGGGTCAAACCAAAGCACACCAGGTAAGAGAAGCACACTGCCCATAACAGCTTCTCAATCAATGTCATATTCAGGCTTTAAGCCCTTCTGCTGACATGGCCAGTAAATGTGGCTGATTCATTAAAAAAAAAGGGAAAAAAAAAAGCTTCACAGCATATAGTGCTTATCCAACGTGCCCAGAGGCAACAGTGCACGTGCTTTTTGAATTATTAAATGTTAAATATCTGGTAGTATCCACTAAGACACTTCTGGTGTTGTTGAGAAAGGATGTGTTTCCTCCTGCTGTCTTTCACCTGCTGCTTCTGCTCAGCTTTAACCCCACAGCAAGTTCATTCTGTGAGTAAATGTTGACTGTGGGATAGCAGTCTGTCTGAAGAATGCTTAAACAGTAGCAGGTATTCTCTCATCACACTTCCTGCTTATTTGTCATGTTTGTGTAGTGGTGTAGTGTGTACTTTAATTTTGTGTAAGTTTATTTACAAAGGCATTGACTTGATCACTTTCATGCACATTTCAGCCAATCATAGCATCCTCTGTATCTTTTAACCTACAGAGAGTAAAACAAATGTAGGCCAGTGTCGAAACAAAAGAATCACCGAATGACATTTATATTGAGTTGCAAGTGCACTTATTAATGCATTTACAAGCCATTATATATTAATGTCTATCTCCTAAATAAACGGACTTCCATTTTCCAAGCCGCAAGGTTCAATCTTCAAGTATCTCTTCAGATCTCAAATAAGTCGATCAGTCTGCAGCGAAAAGACTGGAAAGGCTGGAATTTCAATGTTTTGACATTTCCCTTAAAATGAGGTTTGGTTAATTTTCTGGAAGAACGACTGATGGCTTTTTAGAAAAACTAAAAAGCCCACTCTCACTTCTGTCGTCAGCAGTTTGGATTAAATGTTAAATGCCTGTTTTTGTAATGTGTTTTCTCCAGCCTGGGTGTCGTTTTTGTGTAATTGCTCACAACCGTGTCAGTATATAATTGATGAGCTAAACTGCGTGGACACGTTTTGTAACTGCTTCTGCGACTTTGCTGCTACAGAGGTTTATTAAGCCCGTTGCTTCCAAATCTAACATTAAGCTCTTGTTTTTGGTAAGCTCACAAGGTAACCTGAAAGTTTGTGTTATGGCCAGGGACTGTGTTGTGTTTGGGCTGCTGGTGGAGGTGGATGGGTTTAATCGTGGTAATGGTCACGTAAAGTATCTCTCTAATTGCCTGCAGCATGCTCAGAGTGCAACAGACTCACTTTTGATTAATGTGGAAAACTCTCCTCTGCCAGCCCCTGGCAGCAACACAGCATCTATTTTAAGCTCTGTCGTTCTTGTTTTTGTTTAAATACTCCTTTCTAATATGTCTTTTAATATATATTTTTTTTTAACAGGTTGTTTGCTTCTTTTTCTTTCCAAATGGATTTTCCAATACTTTGGAGTGCTGGGTTGCTGTTCATAAAACATGGTTTTCAATTTTAGAGGAAATCCACTTTGCTGGAAAAGCGATGGGTCTTCTGTCTGTGTGGACAATGCAGCTGGGCGACTAGTAAACATCCCAGCAGAAGTTATGGCTCGTCAAAGACCTCTTTGTGTGGTTGGAAAGCAGGCCTAATGACACTTTATTGAGCCCCTTTAGTTATGCCTGTCACGTTTTCCATCCTAGAATTGCACACATGTAGTGCTAAAATGGAAAATGTGTTGCAAGTTACTGAAGCAGTGGTTCTCTCATTTCAGACAAAGGAGGTAAAACAAAGCCCTTCTCATTATGAGTCTGGGTAAAAGAAATATGTTTGAAATACATCTTTTATCCTTGATGGGTACATATAGCGTGGCCTGCAAAACTAAGACTAATCAAGATGCGTCTTTTTTCCATTTTTTTAAAAATTTATAACACTAACTTACATTTTGTTTAATATTTTACTGCTTTACTGACAGGATAAATAAACAGGTATGGGCTGCACAAGTCTGTATGACCCATGTTATCTAAGCATGGTCTGACAATGCTCCAAAAAGCTTATTGAGATATAAAGAATGCTTTTCTTATTTTGGCGATAGTATAATATTGCCAAAAGTGCTCACCAGTCTAAATCATTGAATCCAGATGGTCCAATCACTTCCATAGCCATAGGTGTATAACGTATTCCATAGTCAACTGTTACTGGTATTACAGTATATTTATTTGTATTATGTCAAAGTGGAACGAATAAAGTGATAGTGGATGCTGAGGTGCATCTTGCACAGAGGTCATCAACTTTCTGCAGACTAAATTGGTACATAACTCAGAACTTCATGTGGCCTTCAGATTAGCTCAAGAAGAGAGCATAGAGAACTTCATGGAATGGGTTTCTCTGGCCAAGCAGCTCCATCACAGCCTTACATCACCGAGTACAATGCAAAGGGCTGGATGTGGTGTAAAGCATGCCGCCACTGGACTCTATAGCAGCGAGACATGTTCTCTGTAGTGACGAATCACACTTGTCTAACTGACCAAGTCTGGTTTGGTAGTTGCCAGGGTAACGCTACTCGTCTGACTGCACTGGGTTAAGTGTAAAGTTTGGTGGAGGGAGGATTATGGTGTGGAGTTTGAGTTGAGTTGAGCTCTGCAATTTAGTGAAAGGAACTCTTAATGCTTTAGCACCAAGACATTTTTTGGACATTTCATGCTCCCAACTTTGTGGTGACAGTTTGGGGTTGGCCCCTTCCTGTTCCAACATGACTGCACACCAGTGCTCAAAGAAAGGTGCATAAAGACATGGATGAGCAATATTGGTGTGGAAGAACTTGACAGGCCTGCACAGAGTCCTAACCTCAACACGATAAAAAAACCTTTGGGATGAATTAGAGCGAAGACTGCGAGCCAGGCCTTCTTGTCCAACATCAGTGACATCTTTTTAAACCCTATGGAATAAGGATGGCATGTCACTTTCTTGTTAAGTTTGTTATTTCTCAATTGTTTCACTTAAATTAAAAGTTAGTATTTTGAGTAGTTGATTCAGATTTTCAGATGGCGTTGTAATTGGAAACTTTCTCTGTTCTTATCTAAACCTCAAGTAAATGTAACTGGTGATAACTAATGCAAGATTAAATCCTGGTTTCACTTCATTATAATGTGGAAAGCGAAGCCTAGATTGCAGCTTTTATGAAAATAATCTTTCAGTAATGAGGGAGACTTTTGTAATGTAAAATACTCAGATGCCAGTTTTTCTTGGTCAGTGATCCTGATCATTCCTGCAGACAAGAGCTTGCCGATTTGTTCAGTATTGTATTTGAAAGAAACAAAGGAAGAAAGAGGAGAGAAAAAACATTTGTGAGGTGGCACTGGATGGCGGTTGCATTTTTCCATGCAACTCTGAGATGAACTGATCTATTCCAACTGATTGTGTGCTCACTGGCCTAACACTGAATCCAGTCGGTGACTTTGAGTCAGGTTGACAGTTTTGCTATGTTGAAAAGGGATAATGGAAGTAAGGCACGACACTGAAACGGCAGCAGGATTAGTCAGCATTACAAAAACACAGCAACATTCATTTCCCCATGAAATTTGCCCCATGCTTGTGTAAAGCCAGATAAACATACAAATGAAACCACAGCTGAGGTACAGTAAAACAGTCCCACCATTCCTCCTGTCTCAAACCAGGACCCTCAGATCTACACTTTTGACCAATACTGTGCCCGTGACATTTCAGGGAAGGCTTTTTTTCTTTTTCTTGAAGTCCTTTTAAACTGGTTAAGAGTGGGAGTGCAGTGGCCTCAAGAGATCCGGCTAATTCTCCTTTTTGTTTATACTAAGAGAAAAGGGCAAAAAGAGCAAAAGAATGGAGAGTACACAACTTGAGTATCAGTGTCATCAAAATCCCGTCTTGCGTGACAGCAGGGAGACGAAAGCAGTTCAGTCTGTTTGCTTGCATAACAAAAGATGATAAGATTGCTTCACAATAAGAGAAAAATCTACTTTCATGTCAGTTTAACTTTAATTTTTTTGTGTCTATTTTGCATTCCCAAATAAGGTGCTAAATGAGTGAATGCCTTTTTTCCTTGGAAGTAAAACTGCTGGCTGGGTTGAACGAAAAACTACCTGAGAAATATAGAAAAAACACATTTTTGTATGTCGCAATGGCAGACGTCTGATGGTGACATTGGTTGGGCCAACAGTTTTACCCATGTTTTTACTGCATGTCTAGACAGTTTTATAATCTCCTTGTGCTCCAATTCCCAAAAGACTTTGCCCAAACAGGAAAAACTGGCGGAAAATGCCTTTATTCAGAGAAAATAGCTTACTTATTGGTTTATAACTTCTTCACTTAAAGGTGGCAGATTTAGAAAACTTGGGCTTGGCTGATACAGATATTGAGTCAATCAATCTTTTCAAGTACTGCATAGAAGTAGTGGAAATGTAGGACGCCATGTTTTGTATGCTTCAGCCCTCTTGAGTTTTTTTTCTTTCCCCGTACCTGTTCTGCTCTGTTTGGTATGCCATGTACCCAGAATTTATACCACTTAAAGTGTTTGTTCTTCTGCTGTGAGAAAGAGGGACCGCCCTGTTCACCATTTCCTATTTCCTGTCCAATTTGACAGACACACACCAACTTTTGTGCTAAACAAAATATTGTTTTGGATTAATTTCAAATTTTCTGCTTGTAGATATTTGACATAGATAAGCGCTTAGTTCTTGCTTAATGTCGTAGTCTGACTTCTCTGCATATTTATATGAAATTCTGTTAATTGATGGAATTTGCTGTGTTTTCTTAGGTGTTGGTTTGGCAACTGAGATGTTTTTCCAAAACTGTGAGGCAGATATTGAGATTAGAATATTCCAGATTCCAAGGGTGTGTATGTAGACCCAACCAAAAACTGTGAGTGTAAAACATTTTGTGTGTGCTTGTGTGCATAGTTTATTTTAGCTGTCTGGGTCTGTTGTTTTAAGCAGGAGGTGTGAAAAAGAAAACCTTCTGCTAAAGACCACCACGCTGCTAAGAAGGGGCACTATGGGTAGCTTGTGCCTACCTGCTGAAAGGGGCCCTTTTTAAATGTCGGTGAGATGTTGGAGAGCCTGGTCTGTGGGTGCAGCTGTTTTATTTTTACACCTTAATGTCCTTTTTGATTATGAAGCCTTGATGAAAGTTATGATGGTCAGTTTTCTGTTGGCATTTTATTTATACTTGACCTCAGCTGTCAGATTGTGGTAGGCAAATCAGCAAAACAACAGTGAGGATGAAGAAGGATGCTTTTTAACATCTTAGTAAAATATCTGAGAAAGGCTATTTATTTTAGTAAAATATTTAAATATTAGCGGCTGTTTAGAAAATTAAAAGAATAAATTAAAGCCCCCAAAGTAATCAGGAATGAAAAACATGTTGTTTTTTTTTATTTAAACTTTTTTTGAGGGACTGAGGTTTTTGCCTATCAGGTGTGCAGATTTCATATGGCAGCTCTTTCCTGTACTGTAGCTTTGCTCTCAGCTGTACCACAGGAAGCACACAGTGACTGGAGTGATTGATCATTTCATTCATCCTGAAGGGAGAGCACTTGGCTTTGCTCACACTTTAATGACTGTAAACCGTAGGCTGTATAAGTTCAGGATGCAGCAGCCAACATCTGGAAAAGAGCCTTGTGTCAAAGAGACTGTAAACTAGGAAGCTGAAAAGAAACTGATGAAATTTCCAGGTCGCTTCCCACTGGGGTGTTTGAAAAATGACTTTCATGCACCAGTGCTTACTTACAGTCATTACATGTGCAAACAAACACGTGCAGTACAAATACACATCCTGGTTTTGACACACTCAGATCTACATATCTGTGCCTCCTACTTCACTTGCCATTGATGCCACGAAACCCTTTGTACACAACAGCTCTCGTGCAACCAAGCAGTCGAGAAAATTGCTCGACGTGAAGCTGATTCAACCACTGAGCATCTGTGGTCAAATCCTAATTCGGTCGCCCCCTCTGTTCCCATCTTTAACATCACTGGGGCGTTTGGTTAGTCAGTTACCTGATGCCTTTTGAACTCACACAGAACCACTGATTTCCTGGAGACTTGATAAACATGTGGCTTAACCACATGTAACTGCAGCTGTTATAGGGAGACTACACTGAAAGCTTTGAGTCAGCATCGTGCTTTTGTGTGCACAAACAGCTGTGTGTGTGTACATACACATACTCGCTGCAGTGGTCACTCTTGCATCATGGTTCTCTGCAAAGGTTGTAAGGAGAGTGTAATGAGGTAATGTTGTGGTTATACCTGGGGGCAAAATTGGAGCCTACCACTGCTGAATTCATTACAGATGAACCCAGTGTTTGAAAGGCCTCTGTGGATTGTCCTCGACCGTGCATTATGGCTTTTATAAGACAAGATCACAGCATCACCTCTGGCCTTTCACTGGACATGCATCATATTCTCAAAGCCTCCTGCAGACTTTGTGCTGCACATTGATGCGCAAACTGAATTAAGACTGCCTCTGCTTTTGTCAGCAGGAGGATTAAGGCTTAATTACATCTGGGCAGAGGCTTCATAGTCAGAGAACCAACAGTACAAGGGAAGACCAGTGCGGTACATTAGGAAGGTGTTGAGGAATGGGATATAAGCTTGTGTAATATGCCAGGTGCGTTCGGGGTATTAGCAAACACTGGCATGGCACTGTGCGCCTGCCAAGATGAGGGATCAAAACAAAACTACCCTTTGGAGTCCCGGCTTTCATTCCATTTTGAAGGCCAACACTCGCCTGTGTCGGATACAAAAACAGTGAAACGTTTTGTTTTAAAGCTGCACACACATCAGCATATTAGATTTTTTTTTTCTTTTAGATATGCACACACATACACATAAGCTCAACAACGCAGATGACACACAAACTAACACACACGGGCACAGACAGACAGATCTCAAAGAAATTGTGATTGTTTATCATCATCAGTCTTTTGTAATAGGAAAAAGAGTACAGCATCAAGTCAGTGAAACGTCTGCTGCTTTGGTGTAAATGAAATTAACTACAGGTGCACTAGAACGGCAACAATGAGACTACCCCCCCAAAACAAGAATGGTTATATAGTTACAATTTTTCCCTCCTCATCTTTTCTGGATGTTTTTTCACTAGTTTTGCAATTAGCTAGGGTCAGTGTCACTACTCCCAATGCCTGGATCCTGCAGAGATTGCAGAGGTACTTCAACTCCTCCAGGATGACAAATCAATATATGCCATTGCTAAGGTTTGCTGTGTCTCCCAGCACAGTCTCAAGAGCATGGAGGAAATTCCAGGAGACAGGCAGTTACTCTAAGAGGGTCTTAACCCATCACCAGGATTTGTATCTGCTCCTTTTTGCATGGAGGAACAGGACGAACACTGCCAGAGCAGTCCTGTTACATCGTTCAGCATGACTGGTTTGGTGGTGGGTCAGCGATGGTCTGTGGAGGCATATCAATGGAAGGACACACAGACCTCTACAGCCTAGCCAGTGGCACCATATCCGCCATTAGGCATGTAGATGAAATCCTTGGACCCATTGTCAGACCCTATGCTGGTGCAGTGAGTCCTGGGTTCCTTCTGGTGTACAACAATATCAGCCTGATATGATTAGAGTGTGCAGGCAGTTCCTGGAGGATAGAGGAACTGATACCATTGATCTGTATCCAGTAGAACAGCTGTAGGACGTTATATCTCAATCCATCAGTTGCTGCAATGGAAACTTGGCAAACTGGACTAGCCTGCCACATCATTTTTTTCCACTTTTACCCTTACATCAGGTCGGCTAATATAATGGATGCCCTTCCTGAAAATGATGTTACTGTATAAAAAGCAGATAACATCACTAACATTGTGAATCTCATTATTCCTGGCATTATAACAAACAAGAACATCAAAAGCTCTTAAAATATAAAAAAATGGGTTCAAGGAAAATGAAAATAAACATGATCTTTCCTGCTGTACTGCTATAAAACAGACTCATTATTTAAGTCATTAAAACTAAAAGCACCTGCTGTCTGGTGGAGCGTTCTATCATTGTAGCTCTACCTTTTAAAAAACGTTTTTTTTAACCAAAATAATTGGACGGCTAGCTGAGTCCCAATCTCATGTTCAGCAAGACGGCAAAACAGAACCACTCCTTTAAATGCTCCTATTGTCTGTTTGTGACCATAAAGACGTTTTACTTAAATAGCTTTTGTTTGACCTCTGAGCAGCCAAAATAACAATCACAGCTCATTATTGTGTACCTCACAAAAAACCCAATGCTACTCTTCCAGAAATCTTACCCCGTAAAAAGATGGATTTGTTCGATCTTTTCCAGCTTAAGAACTTGGTTTATCACATTTTTACAGAAAATAAGACTTTAAACAGTTACAATAGAGAAGGTTTGCAGAGAACACCAGTCTAAAGTCTTTTCTGATTACAGTGAGTGAGTAGCTTCTTTCAGTAATAGCCAGAAATTGGTGTTTGCTCGCTGTAGCGCGACCTCTTAGGAACTAGTTAGTGACAGGCTTAGCGTGTTACTTTTTGCAGCCAGATAGAGCAGTCTAATTCTATTCCAATCATTGCCTTCATGTTGCTGCTGAAACAGAGGGAGGTTTTTAATTAGCTAAATGGACTTGGAGAGAAATTGACTATAAATATTCATTATGATTGCTGTTGTCCCGCAGATAAAGCAGGAGTTTTAATCCTGATAGTTTCACCATCTAGAAAGCAGAGTGATTCTTTCAAGCAGATCTTTTTCAGTGTTCTTTTTTTCACAAAAAGATAATTGAAATCATGAGCGTTATGTAGTCATTTCATAGCCAATGACTACATCATCGGTGCAGTTATAGTTATTATAGATCATCATGTGGGCTCATTGAGTTCCACTTGTGGAAGATTTCATTTTAGATCCTAATTTAAGACTTTTGTACAGTTGATCAAGTGGGGCCGCATTCCATAAGATGACTTCTTATGTTCATATTTATATTGTTTGGCAAAATGTTAGCATTTATATCAAAAGGGATATTACAACAAATATCACAAGTGTTTATACGTAAGAACAAATGAGAGTGGGGGGTTTGACATGTGTGTACGATTTAAAATTTGCAGGGTGTGCTCACAGAGCAGCCCACATACGTCAGTGTTTCTTTGCTTCATTTCCTGCTAATTGATCTCCACCGTGTAGGGAAGGAGGCTGATACCAATCTGCATGTGCGTGTGTGTTTGTGTAACTGCTGCCGATAGTGAGCCAGATATATTCGACCACAGTACAAAACTGGTGGTGCTGAGTCAGCATGTTGAGGTCACAGCACTGGTGTTGGTACCAGACCTCCATCTGGTTGTGCTAACAAAGAGGCACGCTTATCACTCACTACATCTGATAGTATCTCGGGGCTCCAGATTGGAGTTGGCTTCGCCGCCGGTTGTCCGCATTGAGAACACATTGTTTGTGTACGTCATGCGTTTCTCATTATCAGGGGCCCTTGATTGGCAGATTAAGCAAAAGCATGCACCGTGTTGGACAAGTCGACAGCTGAATGCAGTGTAGGAAGCGTAACAGCATGATCTAACCAGCAGATGGCAGGAAGCACACACGTGTACGCTGTGTCTCATGGTTATTGGCAAACCCGCACAGATGTTGGTAGTGCTCCCGATTTGCAGTTTTTAATCTCATTAAGATAGATTGCTTCATGTGAATGATTGATGTTTGGCTGCACATGTGACAGCTGTGTGTGTCTGATTCGCACAGCTCTTCCTCGCCAAGTGCTGTCATCAGCAACAGTCAAAAGTCATTATAAATAATACTCTGAAATTCTTCTAAATTATGCATACACTTTAGACATGTTTAAAAAATGTACTGTTTTTAATCTTGAACTGTGTCTGTGCATACGTGCTATGCAGAAGATCTCCATCTCTCCAGTACTTGAAAGGATTTGGTGCTGCTGTGCTCACTTTCTCTCTCTCTCTCAATTCTAATCTTTCTCCCAGTATGACTCATCTAAGCTGTGGACTCTGCTTCTCTTCTGTGCATTCGTATCAAGTGGATCATATGGCCCCTCACGTAACTGCACGCTACCTTGCCTTTTGTGTTACATATCTCACAGGGTGGGTGTAGACACAGAAGTGGAATAGGATCTCTGCATAAACATGTGGTATAGACAGCTGAACGAAACACTTTTGAGGTTTAGATTTTGACTTGTTTAACAACTTTTACTGCCTACAGTGACACGCCGGAGGGACCCGAGGACAGACTCGCTTGTTGTTCTCCCCATTAGCTTGAACCAGTTGTTGATTAAGTTTCAATAGAGTCTCACTAGTTAGTTTCCTCCCACTAGCCTCCTAATGAATGCCGGGGATGATTTGGCTACGATTGTCTTCCCTCATCACTGCAAATGACTGTTGAATACTGCTGCATTGTAAAATCAATAGCCTTGGACTATCAGAGCCCTGAACAGTCACAGATTACTGATGAGGGTGATTTGAGGTGTTTAGCTGTGAATGTGAGTGTGTTTTGGCTGCATATGTGTGTAGACGGAGGGAAATGCAGAACGACAAAGAAGGCGCGCGCGTGTGTGAGAAGAGAAAAGAAACAAAAGAAAAGATGAAAACCAAGAAATATTGATCGTATCTATTTTTGTTCACACGCCTGATTGTTTCCTTTGAGATAATGCCTTGGAAGTAGACAAAATCTCCATCTATACAAATGACAGAAATTTCCTCTTCCCAACAGAGGGAGGGCTAAAATCGATGTCAGCTAGCAATCTGTGGCTAATCAAAGTGAATAGTTGGCCCCCTGTTGCAGACAGCAGCTTTAGTCCTTATTGTTTTTAAGCCTGTTTAATTGGCTCTGGGTTCCACATGCTGACAACGAATGGTGAGACAATGTTTTTGTTCATTTTAAGAGAATTTATTAAGCGTTTGTTTCTCATCCTCATCCAGTAGCGTACTGAGCGATTGTGTAATTTGGTATTCTCTTTGTCTTGACTCAGCTGCCTTTGGACGGGCAACTTGCTGTTCTTTGCTGCGGCGCAGGCAGTGTGATTCATCATTTTGGTACTGTGGTCTTGGAATTTTTATTCCATTTTCAGCCTCTTTTTTTGTGTGCTTTACATAGCTACATTATTGCAAAGGTCTTTCCATCTTATCAATGTGTATGTTTGTACACAACCAAAGGCCATAAATCAAAGCTGCATTTGCACTCTGCATAATGTATCTCATGTTTCAATGAGGAAATGCGGGTGATCTTATGAATAATACAAGCTGCTCACTCTTCGATGCCAATACAGATAATAATAAAGCAGGCTTCTATCAAATGTGGGCCAACCATGAGTGCCACAGAGCCGGGTACATTAGCTGTGGACGGCTGGTGATAAATCAGGCATTCACAGAGAGGATTGCCTGGCACAGGGAGCTCCCTTCAGAGGCCTCCCGGAGCTGTGCCATACGGTGAGGCAAGGCATTCAGAATCCCCTCCTTACCCGGTACCACAGGTCTCCAGGGTAGCTTTTAATCGCCACAAATGGGCGGCAATAACAACTGGCTATATTTTACGTTCTGTCCGATAGTTACGGCCTCCTGTAGCTTTTACGACAAGGAGATGTCAGGTTCCTGCCATAATTGGCTCTTCTATGGGGATTTTATGACTATGTTTACTTTGTGAGGATGACTATGGGATGCAGTGCTGTCTTAAGGGCCCGCTGGGTTTGGCTGGTTGATGTACTTTCCATTTGTTGCTACGTACAGTGAGGGTGTCTAATGGTCAGACACTGTATTGTCTCCTGATTGATGTATGTAAGGCTGAGGCCAGGGTGGTTGGAGTTATCTGAGCCCAACTCTGACCATCTTACTTTACATCCTTAGAGTCAGGGAGCAGGGAGCAGGGAGACCTGCTGCTGTCACTGTGCTGATGGATGGCTGCGATCTGGGCCAATCTGGGTCTATTCTCATACATTTCCATCCAGCCATAAGTGCTGGGGGAGGGTTTTTGCTCAATTCATTGGATTAAAGCAGCGAGCGAAGTGTAAGTAACCTCTTTAGTTGTCTTTAACCAGGCAAACTTGTAGTTTATCCTCCCAGTACGTTTCTGTCACAATGCAAGGCTCCTACAACCCACAGCAAAGCACCCTCACATCTCCTGGTGTGTTGTAATAATTCTTACACTCGGGGCTGACCTGCTGTGCATGGAAGCACGATGTTCTCATCAACAGATGAGAAACCATTAAACGTAATCTCCTCGTGTGGAGAAAATTGCAATGCATCTCTCAGCCCAATGAGGCATGGCAGAATTATCTTTGTCTCCTGTTTTTGCCTTCCTTGTTTGATGTTAAAGTATGATGAGGTGATAAGAGGATATCCTCAAATGCAGACCGCACCACGACCCCCGCACATTAAGTCTCAAAAGTGAGCCAAGTCATTATCTTGCATTTCCTTTAATCTTACCTCTTGTCAGTGGCAGCATTTGAGCCCAAAATGAGGGCTCAGCGTTGGTCACACGGAACAACTAAAATCGAATTATCTGCAGTGTGAGCGAATGCACTGAATGACTTATTTGCTTTGCAGCTAATGTCATGATGGTGGTTGGGGCAGGTTTGTGGCATGTTATTAACTAACGTGTTACTCATGTCGAAGTACTTGGAAATCATTTCAGAAAAAAAATGTTCAAAATGCTGCCTTGAAGCTTTAGTCGTAGAACAACTAATGCTTTGTCAGTCTGCATATCTGAAAATGTATTTTCATAGATTTGCAATATTCCAGTTCAGTCTGCATGCAGAAGATAGTGATTCAAAATACCCAGTGTAGTGTTGCTTTGCTGAGGATGCTCTAGGAGCTGACTTATGTGAACTTAGTGTAAACAAGCAATAAGAGCATACCAGCAGGAAAAGTGAAGGACTATCAAACGCAGCTTTTGAAGACATAATATTATGCAATTAGATATGTAATTTAATTATGGCTTCAATGGTTTAATGTTGAGAAAACACATTTGTCCCCCTATATATTTCTGCAGCATCTCTGCTTTTTGTTATACTCCTTGAGAAGGAACAGTGTTGCGATTTTTCTTATTTACACCAAGGTTTATACTGTCAGGCCTTACTGTCAGTGTGAGCAGGTTAGAAAGAAAATTGCATCCTATTGTGAAAAACCCATCAGTATAGAAATCTGTACCAGTTACCAGTTTAAAAAAACCCCCAAACAAAACACAATGATCCTGCTGTCACAGGTTACACACCGTGCAGCTTTCTAAGCTTTGGTGGTTCCACAGTCTACGAGGAGCACCTGTGAGAGCAGCAGCTGGTCACTTTGGAAGCAGATCATATGTCAGTACATGAGGAGAGGATTGCCATTAGTCACTTTTCAATCACTGCTCTGCTTTCTTAATGGGCTATAATGTACTTGCTTGGTCAGGTAAGAGCCACCTATCATATCACTGTGGTGCTGTTTTTTTTTTTTTATTGATGCCGAATTCTTGCAAATATAAGAATAAAGTAAATGTGAGAACCAGATATTTTTGGAGAACTCTGGTCTACATAAAGTCTGTTGTCTGTCTGTCACTGTATCTTGTCAGCATGAGGTAGCTTTAACATTTCTCATTTATATCCTTATTTTCATTAATATAATAATGTCTCATAACATTATTATCTATTTGTAGCTATTTGTGCAGTCACAAGGTCAGTCTCAAAGACAAACAGTTGTTTTTTCATGGTTGAACCTTATTATTTATTTATTTACTGTTGGTGACCACTTTTACTGATGAGCTGGTTCAGTGCCCATTCGAGGAACCTTCCTTTTTCCTTCCATTTGTTCACATTTTTGTTTTTTTGCTTCAGTGAGCCTTCACCAAACATGGCTCTGCACTTCCCTCTGATGTGTAGTATTGTAGTGCTTTGGTAACCGCACAGTCCCACAACATCGCATTCATTATTTACAGTGATAAATATCCATGACATTGAAGGAAACGTGTGTGTGTGTGTGTGTGTGTGTGTGTGTGTGTGTGTGTGTGTGTGTGTGTGTGTGTGTGTGACAGAATGCTCTTGGCTTGTCAACAAGAGCAGACAGCACATTGTTCTACAAGTGGTTGTAGGAGTCTGTGTGTTCGTGCACGTGTGTTTGTGCGTGCCGTAATGAAAGTGTAAAAATGAGCCGCAGCACTCTAACAGCAGTCGCCCTTTTGTCTTCTCAGCTCCCTGCACCCGCTTCCTGCATGACACCATCAGACTGACACACTCCTTTGTGCTTTATAGCACACAGCTGGCTATCAGTGACATGTGCATGTATTTACCCTTGTGCATGTCTGATTGTGTCTGCGTGTGGCCACATGCTGTGCTGTGCCACTGCTGCACCTGTTTCATGTTTCTTATCATGCTCATCATTTCACAAAGCCTTACAGGCCTTAGCACGTGAGACATAAACACACACTCACCCACCTCGATGAATAATTAAGAAGGTGCCATGTAGATAAGAGGCCAGTGTACCTCAGAGCGCCAAACACGCTCGGATTAAACGCTTTTTGTTTCCTCCGCCATGTGTTTGACTTCTCGTCTGCAAGTTCTGTCAACGTACACACACACACACACACACACACACACACACACACACACACACACACACACACATAATTTGACATGAGTAACTGCGAAAGGTTGACTTTAAGGGGCCTGTTCACTCATGTTATATAGTGTTTGGGTTTATTTGTCCAAGTTTTGAGAAATCAGCCTCTTTGATGTTTTACCCCTCCCACCCAAATCTATTCTAGGGCAATAAGACTTTTTTGGATTCTCAGCATAAAAAGAAGATATCTAAAAAATTCAGTAGTAACACCTCTTGCGTCTGTGCAATCCAAACATCTAGCTGCTGTCAACAGTTTTCACTTCCTGTCAAACTCCTTGGAAAACAAGCTAGTACTAAAGTTTTCATGATTTTGTGTTAGCTTTGGGTAAACCCACCCTCTTTTTTCCTTTGTCTTTTTTTTAGTTAAAGCACCTAATAAAATGATTCCCCTAATCCCATACCATAAAATGCGTAATTACAATAATAAATGCAAAGCTGCTGTGCCGAGGCCAAAAAACATTTCAGAGGAATTATCAGTGTGTTTGCATTTCTAGGTCTAGCATGTCGTCAGTGTGTAATTGAGGATGCTGTTATCATGGCAGTCAGAGCACTGAGAGCCATTAACAGGCCAGTCTTTAATGACATTCTGTATTATGGATGCCTTGTGCGTACAGTTTCATCAGAGGTCATAAACACTGGCCAAGTCAGCAAACTCCACTCATTAAGAGACATTTAAATGTAATTATTTATTGATGCCTCTTTTGATCTATTGTCCCGGCTGCAGTGATGTAAGTTTTTATTTTTCATGTCATGAGGCCTGGTTGCTGAGATTGCCCAGGTTAACAGCTGTATTAACTAATGCAATTAATGTGGTCTTAAAAAGGATGAAGGGAGAAGAAATAAAAATGGCGAAGGCATGCTTTAATAAGCGTTCCAACAAGTCTCGCATGCAAAACCCTTCAGTGGGAATTTTCCATATTTTGGAAAAGGTTTTGTTCAGTTCAGTTCATTTTTATTTCAAACATTTCAAACATGTGCCTTCACAATCATTAAAAAAAATCATTCCATTATTTGTTTGAAAAGGAGTAGGCTGAAGTATTTACTTATTTGTCCCTACCCCCTCAAGTTTTACCTCTCATTCATTTATTTATTTATTTTTTGTCTTTGTTCAATTTAGACAAACCCAAATATGGTGAGAGGTGAGACTTCAGTACTTTCTAGAAAGTGTGTTGTGGGGGAACTAATGAAAGGACTTAAAAAATCAACACACATTTGATTAGATTTGTAACAAATAGCTAATTTCATGGACCATGTAAAGTTTTATTGGCCATTTTATGGGATGCGTTCATGGAGTGCCAACACAGTTCGCCTGTTTGACATTTCCTGCAGCCAGGATGATAAAGCTGTTGAACCGACACGTTTTATGAAAGACGTTTTTGCTCACTTACGATTTTATTAGACTACAAAAAGCCACAGACCTGCTCGTGTAGCCGCAAAGGGCCGTGAACCAGCTGAGGAAGAGTCATTAAGAGTTCAAGCGCTATCAAGGGAATAAATTAGACCGCTTTCTGAGAAGCGCTCTGATTCCCACAGAACTGTCACACTTGTTTTAATGCCAAAGTCCTACCCTGTCAATGGTATTATATGTGGACTAAGACATTCTTGCTGAGAGCGACATGTCTTTAGTAAAATCATATTTATCTGGTGTCAGTAGTTGTTGGTGTAAAGTTTTTATTATCTTTTTTTTTCCCATCTGTGGCTATTTAGACATAAGCCAACACAGTCCAACGACAAGAGCGAGGGTGCTGCTGCATTAATTCTTCAGTGTGATTATGGACACCCCCTCTTCAGCCTTGCTAACACACAAATCAGTGAGCATTCTTCAGCGTTTGGCTGTAGGATGTTTTCATTCCTGTTTAGCCAGTTCCATTGATTAAAGGAGCGGTGTAGTGTTGCAGCACTGAATGATCTGCAGTGCTTTGTACTATAAAGTATACACAGTTATGCCTTTATAGGCCCTATTTGAACCTTTATATAATATTTATTTAATATAATTTTCTAGCAGATTTTCATAAAAAAATTTATCCCCATTTATTTAGCTGAATCTACAAAAATACCAAAGATAACACAGTATAACTATAGAGTAGTATTTTTACGCCAACTACATGTTTTTCTACATTTAACATATTTTGGCATGGTCTCTTTGAAAATTTAGCAAAGCTGGATAAGTGGAGGACAAAATAAAATGCTATCTACAGCAGATGAAGCATATCTGAAAGGGCTGTCCTTAAGAAATAGGAAATAAACACGCAAAGCTCTGACACTGGACCTGAGAGACTCATGTGGCCCTTCAGTTGATCCATCTACTATTCAGTGAAGCTTCATCTGAATTGGCCTCAGTGGAAGGGTGGCTGTCGAGAAGCTGTTCTTAAGGAAGAGAAATGGGGAGAAAAGGCTGAGGTATACCAAATTACAAAAGAACTGGACTGAAAATCAGCAGCAACAAATGTGATTGGAGTGATCAATCCACATTTGAAATTTCAACATTGTTGAAGTAGTGTGGGATCATCAGGACAGAGAACGGAACAAAAAAAAACATTCAAAAAGCCTGGAGAACTATTCCTGATGACTACTTAGTCGTGTAATGACAAGAAAGCCTCCTAAGAGAGCTCAGGCTGTATGGAAGATTAAAAATGGTCATACCAAATATTGACTTTCAAGATCATTAGAAGTGTGTATCTTTTGCCTTTTATACTGTATTTCTATGTATTCTTGCACACGCTTCAATAAATCATTGCAGCTATTTCTTATTTTCCTTCTAATATATAAAGAAATGAGGGGTGACCCAAGACTTGGATTTGACCTTTAACCAGCAGTGTAGAAATGCACCAAGATGGATAGTAACTTGAGGGACACATTAAAACTCCTTCTTCTCCTAACTTAGCTCTTAAAATATCCATTCATCCACAAGCGAGCAGCATTTCCCAATTAAAATTATTAGAATTTAATTTCTTTGGACCATGAATATCTGTTAAAAAACAAACAAAAACCCCCAACAAAAAACAACAACAACAACAAAAAAATCCACCCAAAAACTGACAAGATATTTTGGTCTGCACCAAAGTGTTGGATCATTCAGTTATGTTGAGAACCACACACATGTCTAAATGCAACATGAATAAGCACAAGACAAAGATAAGTGTTTATGTTAGCGTCAGCAGAGCATTCCCGCTGTTTGTGAAGGTGCTGGGGGACCAGATCAACTGAGACCAAACAGTGAAGGCCTGCTGGATCGAAAATTAGATAAGGGCCTTCGGGATGCCTGGCTCTACATTCTTAGATGTGTGACTACACTGTTATCAGAAAAACAAGCACAGGTAATCAGAAACACAGTAGGGGAGGCAGCACCTCAGTGTGTATAAATGCTCACTGGTGGAATATTTTAAGCAAAATGCATTTTTCTCATAAATGATGGTTGGGGTTGCATGAAGAGTGTTTAGAATTATTGTTACTCCTTGAGAGGATTTGGACAGAGAGGCATCTCTGATTTTATATATCATACACTCCCCCACCTCCACTTTGTGATAGTGTATATATCATAATGGCCAGCAGCAGTAGCAAGTCTGTTTTTAGACAGCTCAATATATCCGTGTTATCTCTATCAAGGTTAAATAAGCAATCAAATCAATCAAAAAGCAATCTATCAAAGAAAAAAAAATGGGGGGGGGGGGAAACCTAAGCCTGATTGGAGAGCTGCAATTTTTCAAACGAGCATCACATTCACAGGCTATATATTGCACAAACAATTTCTTATCTGACATTAACCCTTTACAGCCGATCGGAGCGGGCACGCTCTGTTTTGCGTAACTATTTTTAAATCCCGGTAGCTCTGCAACCACGTAAGCTAGCGCAATAATTTTTTTTGCATATGAAACTGGAGGAGTTGTACTTACATCTTATGCCATCAGCTTGTCCTAGGTCACAGTTTCCTTCCACATATAGCTTTGCAAAAACTGCATAAAAATCACTTGCAGCAACAAAAACATGATATTCCAGAAACACGCTTCGCCGATCCATCAGCTGTTTGTAACACTTCCTACGTCCATCAGCGCGAACTATCACATGACCGCATGACCTGCCCGAAACCGGAAGTGACGTCATTTTGCGGAAATGTAGTTTTTTACGATCGGGGCCTTATGAGCTTGTGTTTTACTTGTTATGTGTTTTAAAAAGTTATGTTTGACTTTATGACTTTCTGTGTCGTTTCTGGGATGCTTAGGACTCATATTGCACTGCTGGAAATAGTTTATTTTGATGCATATGCTGTTATTTTGCAAATTTGCACTATAATATTTATTTTCGTTTTTCCTGCAGTATATAAAAATTGGTGTATTTCAAAAATAAAACTATGAAGACACTCAAAATAAATTTCCTGTGGTGGGAAACTAGTTTGTGTAACTTTTTTGTATTTACAGTTTTGAGGGATAAGCCTCTTAAATTTCTCTAACTAGAAATATATGTTAAAAAAACAAAAACGATTTTCAATTTTTTTGTAGTTTATTGCACTTTTTTGCAATTTATGTAATTATTATGCACCTAATGCAGACATATTATTAAAGTTTGGGCTATAATGGTTGTATTGATGTATAGCAACTTGAAATGCTCCCAAAAATGGCTCCACAGCATGTAAAAATATAATATAAGCTCTGGCGAACTTGGTTCTATGGTAGGTCTTAAAGGGTTAAGCATGAATAGATGTGGGGCTGGGGCTCTTGTCGAGGATCAGGAGGGGTCTAACTGATTATAGGTGGATCTAGAGGGATTGGTCTGCCTTAGTAGATAAAAGAGGTTGGCAATACAGAGACAGGCTCCATTCATCAGACGCAGAGGTGGCACGTCAGCCACTTTTGTACAGCACTGCAGGCTGACGGATGGCTCTGCTGCTGACATAAAGACATCTGAGGGGCTGTCATTATCAACGTGGTTCTGTAGCCAACAGGAGAGGACAGTGGCTAATCAAAATCAATGGTAGCAGGTAGCCAGAGTGAAACCGAGGAAGCAGACACTGAAATTAACCTTGACACGGCAGCAAGTTAGTCGAAAGTTTGCAGCCAGAGTTTGTCTAAAACAGTAAATTTCATTAGCAGCCTATCAAAGCAAGAAATCAAGACCGGAAGCTCATTCTGGGGATTTATTTTTTTGCGTGTGTGCACAATGTTGTACATTTAGCTCCGCAGAAGTTAAATAATGGAAAACACTAAGGATGTTATGTTTGAATTCTTTTTAATTAGGCTTTCAGTGGAAGCGAGTGCCCATTTGCCATCTGTGGATTTGGTGGATCATTACCTTACTGTTGCCAGGTTTTGTCATAAGTCTGAATAGAGACATAGCTGTTCAGAATTCTTCACATGGGATAGTCTTAATGCTCTGTCTAATTGAGATGGATATGTTTTTAATGACTGGGATTCATTTGGTTGTTGGCTGAAGTGATGGTGTGCAGGGACAGAGAAAAAGAGAGCGGAGAGCATGCCGCGCTAATAAGGATACTGTGGCCAAAGGTTACTGTTGAAGCTCATATTTGTATTTCACTTGATTTCTGTGGCTGAGTCAGAGACCATTTCTTCTTCTTTTTAATGGGGTAGCAGTAATTGCATGTCTAATGGAGGTTCACTCTATTGCCTGTTAGCTTGGCAGCAGTGGCTTGCTGCTCATTTATAAAGCGAAGGGAGGGCAGGGGTGTTCATAGTTAGAAAGTCATGACATTAGCAGCAATTTTAACTGTATACTGCTTAATAGAGGGCTAACACTACTTGTTATTGACAGCTTTGGATGCCCAAGAGTATTGCTCCCGCTTATTTAAGGACATGCACATAGCTCCAATTGAGGATTAGAAGATAAACATAATTAATCCTTGATGGTTCAATAATTTGCAGGATCTGTGTTGACAGTATCTCGCCCGGTCCGAGGCTTCAAATATCTACCGAGTGTGAGCTGTTGTATGATCAATGTGCTGTTTAGAGCCAGCTGGAAAAACCACCACAAAATGGGTTTGATTTTTTTTGAGGGATGCCATAATTGTGACCTGCAGAGAAATGGTGAACACACAACACATGGCTGTGCTCTGACCGATAGACCGGCACATCAAGTGTGTGACAGTGCCTCATGTACCACAAGAGATATGAGAGTGTGACGGCTGCAGATCATTAGGATCCCACAGCTGGGAGAATAGCCTTCAGTCAAACATTTATCTCTTGTCGTAGGCACCACAGTCGAAAAGTCTTTGTTCGCCCTTAGTGCACCTGATGGAAGCCATTCCTTTTCCGTGTCCTCTAAAATCCATGTAAGGAACGACTCTGTCAACCTTTCTTCATCTCTCACTGTGTAGAAGAGAAATACACTTTCACCTTGGCTAGTTTCAAAATGATCTAATTTCTCTTAAAAACATTACACCCTAGCCTCATCGGAGATGCGCATATCCTGTCACTTTACTCCCCGGCCGTCACATCTTTCTCCTCTTTCTCACAAATGACCAGTCAATTAGCCGTCTTATCTGGAGTCTGGGGCTTAACCTGAGCTAGTGAGGAGACGAAAGTTGGCCATCATTTCACCAGACCTTGTTTCAAATGGTGTCACATCTTCCACACCCGACCCTGCAAGCTGATAGAAGCGTTACTAAGAAACATCAGAATTAATTTAAGACGGGACTGTTTCATTTTAAAGCCCTTGGAGAAATAATGGTTGACTTCAGTGAATATGTCATTGGGCTTCCCTTTATTCTTATGGATGGAAGCAATGTTGTGAAGGTCTATAATAAGGATAACTAGTTACTTAGTTCAACTATGCAAGATTAGTGCATTTTGTTTAAATGCTTCTTTTAAATTACTTTGAAATATGTTATTTAAGGACAAAAGGCAGTTTACTTAAATTGTTACTTATTCTAAGTACAGCGCTTTATTATTCATTATGTTGGGCAAAACTCCATCCATTTACATCCATGCGCCAGTACGTGGTCAGTGTTTGTGAAGCTGTCAAACAGTCACTCATTTCATAGGTTGGGATAATACCGTGATGAAAGATGAGCTCACCACACAGCAGGTTGTCTACTAATCTAAAGGTTGTTGGTTCAATCCATGGATGTTCCACTCTGCAGGCCAAAGAATTCTTGTGCAAAAACCAGCCCATAACTGATGATGGACACATTGGGGAATAAAAAAATGAAAATAAAGTTCTCAACATTGAGACGTTCCCATCCTCTGTAATGTTATTTAAATAATCTCTTTATACGCATCCACAGTCCACTCTTGCTCATTAAGTCATTAAATTTGGAATCTCATTTTCATGAGTGGGCTTGTTTGGAGGGTGGGCATCATTACATATAAATTGGATTGCTGTGGGTTGCCAAGGAAGAGACCTATCTTTGGGGTTACCAGGCAGGGGAAGCAGTGTGTTGATGATGATGGTGATGGGAGGATGAGCAGAAGGGTTAGAAGATATGGAGTTGATTACTTTGGGTTGCCATGGCGGAGGAGACTAATACAGCAATATCTAGCTGGTTCTTTCACTTGGCTGCAGTAGGAATGGGAGAATGATGAGTATCTAAAAATGAAGATTAGATTGGTTTCATTCTCTAGCTGTGCAAAACCATCTTCTAGCATGTGATGGCAGTTAACAAGGAAGTCTTTTGCTTGTTTAGGTTTTCCTCTCTATTGACCCTCTAGTTAGCTTGTTGTACAAATATTCATCTATCTGGCTAAATGACATTCTCTCCCAGTTTTCTCATTTTCTTCTTTGGTGATTTCTTCCCTGTTCCTACCCTCCTCAAACGCTTAAGTTCTTGCTGTTTTCCCCCTTGACGCCCGTCGCCTCTGCCTCTTCATGTTTACCTACGGTGCTGTTCCCTCTGATTGTCTCTCCCAACAGTTGATGAGAGTGTTGATTGGTTAAAGGTGGTCTCTGAGGTGGGGTCAGCAGGGCTGGCAATGAGCCATCCTGCCTCACTGTGTCACAGCAGCCTGCAATCAGGCGAGCAGGATGAGACGGTGCCTGTGTAGACGCTCACCACTGTTAAGGGCCCACAGACACATGTGGTGCTTGAACACACAGAAAAGTGGGATTGAGTAAGAAGGAGGAAACAAGGAGGGAAAAGAGTCAGACACAATAAGGGAAGCAGAAAAATAAACAAGTGCATGATAGGACTGGAAAATAGTCAGCCACTGGAAGAAAGCAAAGAAACATAACAAGAAATGGGGAGTGGAGTGCAATAACATGAAATATTTGCCCATCTTCTGAATAATATCCAACCTCATCGATGTCCTGTGAGATAATAGCTGGCAGACAGGCACAACAAAATACAGATCATAGGGTCTCTCGTCTGCAGCTGTGTAATTAAGCAATATCACTGACAGACATGTATATAATAATATTACCGATGCCATCAAAGGCTGAGGCTTCATTTCCCTGACACTCAAAGGAAGAGAAACACACATCAGTCATCCCTTTGATTTCCTCTCCACCTCCTCTGATTGACTGCAATCCTATCGCCAGAAGGAAAAGTGAGAGATAGAGCTCTTTATTATTATTCCTTTTAGTCCCGGGGGGGATTAACATAAAAAAAACCACAGGATTATCTTTCGGGGTTTTCTTAATTGAAGTTAATCAGAAGCAGTGTTTCTGCGTGTCACAGTTGTTGCCGGGGTGGGTTGGTCTTTGTTCTTCTCAAACACCTTTAAGATTCTTAATGAACCATTCTGACACTGTGACATGGGATCTCTCCTCTAGATCGGTGGTGACAGTTAATTACAGTCGGAGGGAGGGAAGTGTCTGGGAGACGGTGGCGCTACACTGGCATCGACCTGATCTGATAACTCGTCTCCAAAAGAATACGAATTCTGTAGCGATGTGGGTGTGCTTGTGTTCCTCTTTTTGATGAACTGAAATAGTTCAAAGAGAATATGAGAATATATGTGTACATAGAGTAACGTCCTGTGGCGGCACCTCTCTCTCACTGCATGCTTTCTTGAGCAAATTCAAATATTTCAAGGGGAGATAAGTTAGTTGTTTTATGCAGAGCAAACAATATAGAGATTAGGTTCTTTAACTGAAAATCTTTTGACGATTTATGTTTTTGTTTTGTTTTTTTGCTGAAATGTTAGCCGACGTTGAGGTGGAGTGGGGTCATGAAGCCTGATAAATTTAAGTTGGCAGCCTTTGGTCGCAGAATGTAGGGTCTGATTTGGTCCATGGCTGTTTGGCAAAGATGCGTTAGAAACTGCAGTGAGGTTGGTGTAATAATAAGTGAGGAATTTGGTTGTTGTAGTCAAGCTGACTGTGAACTTGCAGATCCCAGACTTGTCTCTTCAAGTTGTCATTAACCACAGTATTAATAACCAATATTAACAATAAGGGACCAGACTTTGGTGCTTTGCTTTCAGTTAGAGCGTTCATATTGTGCAGTATGAGGTTGAAAGTAGAACATTTGGGTTTTGCAGAAACAAATATCAAACTGCATGCTGTTAGTTAATAACACTCAAAGTGAAAATGATGTATGATTGTAGTGCTTTACTGCTATTATGGATCTTGCATATTTGCTTTGAGGTTTTGTTTTTAATATATTCATACAGTGCCCTGTGCTGTAAACCGTGTGTGTGTGTGTGTGTGTGTATTTTTCTTTGATATAGATGTGTGCCCCCTTTGGTCTAAGATGAAATCTCCTCTCTCTTCCTGCACGTGGCTCCTATATCTCTTCTCCCAAGTTCTTTATTCTTCAAGGATCCCAGTGGAAGTTCTGGGACCTTACAGAATTCCCTGAGCTGTATTCCACAAGGCAAAGTCACAGAATTTAAATAGATTATCTAGAGAAGTCAGATATAGCAGATAATTTAATTTTATAGAAGTATAGCATACTGTGCAAATTTTATTCAGGGCTTCCTTCAAACTACTGATAAGGTGCCATTGATCCATGTTTGCAATGCTGTAAAAAGTATAGGACTTTTTTTCTTTTGCATTTTTGTTATTCTGTGCACAGAATTCTTGTACAACTTCACTCACTTTAGGTAGTAAAGATGGGAGAGGCAGTCGGTAAAGAGAGTATTACATTATTTGCACCTCGTCTATGTTAAGCTTGTGGCTTGTAACGCCATGAGCTAAACATAAATTATATTTTCAGCCAGTATTAAATTATTGTGTTAAGTGTTGTGAATGCAATTACTTGTTTTGTGCGCAGATTAAAAGGAAGGCGATGACCTTCAGGAATGAATACAACATTAGTTGCAGAATACCACATCCACATTCATGGATGTTAATTGTGAATGTATCCTTCATTTAATTGATTCTTTGGCAAAAAAGACTATTAAACTTAAATTCATCATTATTTTTTTCTTGCATCTCAATACTCAGCACATGGACTGTGCATTAAAATCCAACTTACAGTTGGTAAAACGTTTATAAATCTACATTCGATACACAGTTGGACGTCTGGCTGCCTGTAAGAATAAATGAAAAGATTAATGAATTTATTAATTCATGCATTTAATAACATAGTGCTGAGTCAAACACTTTTCCTTTTACTTGTCATAGGTTTGCTATACAATTGAGTTAAGATTCATTTACTAAACATACAGTTTATTCAGTGCATGCTGTTAAAAACTGAGCTGTGTGCTTAATAAACTGTGGATGCCATGTTTTATTACAGTGGGTTAGAGCTGCAGGTCAGCAAATAGACCTAATGGTGCAAAAAATCAACATGAAACAGGGACCATATGCAGTGTCCTGTGTCTGGATGTTTATGAGCCCTGAGCTACGCGCCCAGTAAATCACCTCTTATAATCAGGGCCATTGCCATCGGTTGTGTATAAGATTAGTATTATGAATTATATTCCTCATATTGCTTGGCTGTCACCCCCTTCATTCAGTCCCTCCTCAAAGCCAATCTGAGGCTATCAGCAACGACCTTGCCTCTGCACCCCAGCTCCAGGTGGAAGTGATAGATACTCACTCTCTGTGGCAGCTAGGCCTTTTTGTATAAGAAAAGCCATATTGATTCATGGACCAATAAATACGCACACAAGCGGTCTTACCTCGGCTGCTCCTCCCCGTCTATTTGGTTGTGGCTTTTTTTTTCTGTATTTTTTCTTCTTCTTGTCCACTCAGGCAGAAAAACAGCTGTAAAGTTCTTGACTTGTCAGTAGATCAGTGATGTGCCAGGCTCAGGGGCAGAAACAATGAAGGGTCACTGGAAGGCTGCATCAGCTATGAAAGCCGGATCTTATCGTGCCGTGCTTCATCAGTTGCTGCCAATCATGTGACTCTCAGGCCAAACACAGAAAGAATGGGACCCAGCTTTGTGTTTCTCAGATAACCAGACAACCCATCTTCTACATCCTGAAGGCTCCCTCTGCTCAATATATTAAGTATTGATCATAACAGTCATGAGAATTTAGTTATTATTTTCTCCATGTGTTTCTCCATTATAGCCAATTTATATTAGTGTCATAAGTCAAAATAAAAGAAGAGTAGCTGTTGTTTTTTTTTAATGTCCTGCAGGATACTGTGATATGTTGTTGTGTATGTTGTGTAATATGTGTAACATGTATAACTGGGCACATATTGTAGTCATTTGTAATTTTAGAATTTGTAGAATTTTTCTATTTTTGAACATTATGAGCTTCTTAAACACCTAAAATGAGGCAAGTGGCAGCAAGCCATGGTGATGTGTTTTAGACTAGGGTTGAATCACACTTTGAGGGCAGAATGGTTCATACCCACAATCCATCAATCATTCCTCCACTTCAGAACACCAGAAAAAACAAGAACGTGTCAGCGATAACTTGACTATAGAGATTTTCATTCAATAAAAAGTGAACAAATTCAAGTTTGTATCGATGCTAAATAGTCTTATATATATGTATATGTGTATGTATGTATGTATGTATGTGTGTGTGTGTATATATATATATATATATATATATATATATATATATATATATATATATATATATATATATATATATATATATATATATATATATATATATATATATATATATATATATATATATATATATATATATATATATATATATATATATAAATAAATAATGTGTATATATATATGTGTGTGTGTGTGTGTATATATGTATATGTGTATTAGGGGTGCAACGATACACAAAATTCACGGTTCGGTTCGGTTCGATACTTTGGTGTCACGGTTCGATATTTTTTCGATACAAAAAAAATGTTCATGCCTTTTTTAATTTGTCATTTATTAAAATTATAAATATATATTTTAACTCAAAAGTACAGTTTTTAAATTTAACCCTAACCCTTGTGGGTGTTTTTTATTTTGACAGCGAATGCGCACCTGCGGACCACTTATGTGCAGCCCTGGTTATTTAGCTCGTCATATTGCAGCCACAGAAATTCTTTTGTCCATGAAACCATAAAGCTGCACTTTCTTTTTGCCTTATAGTCTGATTTGTCATAACTTCTCCGTTTTGTGGTAAGCTTTTCTTTGGCTGTCACTTCTTCACCCTGACCTGTCTTATTTGGCTCAGCAGAACTAAAATATATATCTGTCTGTGAAGGTCATCGTAGTCAAATATAAATCCTGCTGCTTTTACACACACACTCACATAAGCTCAGCGATTCTCTGCGCGATCAACCTCTCACATGTTTAAGCTTGCTGCGGGAGATTTCACTTGTCATGTTTGCATAGTAAGCTAACGATTAATAAGACGATGTCAGAGGAATTGGTG